>NC_083338.1:137751386-137905695 GCF_019175385.1 Lycium barbarum | reverse complement strand
TATTCATGTAATTCTCAAAGTATCCGCATCAAGTCAACAATAGTGGATTCATTACAACATGCATATTAACCCATTAGTGAGAGCAATGAAATTATTCCACAGCAAAAAACATGAACTCCATATTATTACTTTTCTTCAAAATATTTAATTGATGTATTTGCTATTCCACCATGTCATTTATTTGTTAAATATACTTAAAATATATATATATATATTTACAAAATAAGATACAATTTAATTACTTTTTTATTTTTATTCTTACTCTAATAAATGTGAAAAGAGATTAATATTAAATGAAGATCAAATAATGAATAAGGTAAATTAGTCAAATTATAATTCTAATTCACGTTTCCTTAAAAAATCATGCAAAAGACAACATACCAAGTAAAATGAGCTAAACGGAGAATATTTACCACAAATTAAAAAATAACATTTCTTCGTTTAAATAGAAAATCAATTTCTACTTTGTTTCGTTTTAAACATGTAAAATTAATTTAATAATTTGAATTAGAATTATCCAAATCAAAATTTGATAAAAAATAATAAGTATTTTACACCTTTAAATTAATCGAATTAAAATTGAAAGTATCAACTGATGCTTAAATATTGCAATTATTTTATCTCAAATAGAGAAAAATAGTTTTCTTTTAAACAAGTCTTCTCTTTTAAAAAGTATTAATAAATTTTCATAGCAAACACAAATATAATAAAGTTTTAGATACTGAGCTCAAACTACAATGTTATATTAATCGTATTTTGAACATAGTATATACATATTATCACTATCTAAACACAACTACATACAGTGGCGGACCCAGGATTTTGAGTTCGGGGGTGCTGGATCCAGGAATTTTGAGTTCGGGGGTGCTCTATTAACTATTTATATCTGTTTCCTTTATATTTTATATACAGCTATACACTCCGTGACTGAGTTTAATGGGTGCTCGAGCACCCAAAAGTTATACATGGGTCCGCCACTGACTACATATACATAGATAAACTATAATTCGAAATGTTGGGCCCGTGCGCATCACGGGCATAAGCCATCTAGTATATGTATATTTGTTTCTGAGGTTGAAGCCTTCTCGTCTTTCAGCTGTACTTGTTGTATAAATGACGATGTGAGTTGACATGCACGTATCAAACTACTCCCTAGTCCCTATTACGGGAATTAAAAGTTTTTAATAATTTTTCCTTTTTGAAGCAAATCAATGGCTCACAAGCAAAGGCGAATTTATGTATCAAATTTGAGTCACGTGAACATATAGTCACTCAACTAAATTTGATATATCATGTGTATAATTCTGAAAATATATATAGTATTAACTGAAGAAACACATGATCAAAATAGGCATCTAATTGGACAAATTTTTTTTTTTTTTAGTCGAGCACTGATTAAGGGTTGTGTTTATCTCCTCAAGGTATCAAGATCGAACCCAAGCTCTCCTACACGTTTTATGCTTTTATTTTCTAAAGCAACCCTTCAACTTTCCTTTTTATATTATTCTGAATCCTTTTTTTCCTATAATTCTATTACGCAAAAGTAAAAAACGTGTTTCTATATTACATCTAATAAAAAAATTTCCCCTTTATTTCTAATTATCCAAGTCTCAAAGGCAAAAGAAATTTAAAAAAACCCCATAGGCGCTAAGTTGCAACGAACCAAAGACAAAAGAAATCAAAAACCCCCATAGATAATAGTGAACTCATCCTCTTGAGATCCTGGATTCGCTTCTGCTCACAAGATGTGAGTTACATCTATAAACTCATTCGTTAATTTAAAATTCATTTATCAGGTTAATTAATTAAATTTATAATGATAAGGTTACAGACAATGTAGTTAGCCTAAATTTAATTACTCCTTTTATATTGTGAATGTAATGAAAATAACACAGAAATAGTAATAAATAGATCATAATCAGTTGAAACAACAAAGAGAGAGTGAGAGATAATAAAATGTATAGTGTATTACGGAACAGTAAAAGGCGAACAGTGATGAAAAGCAACAATTTAGAAAACAATTCAGCTGGAAAGCAAGTATTGTTATAAACAGCTTGTAGATATTGTCCGCTTTGGCGCATCTCACGGCTTTAAAACGCGTCTACAAGTAAAGGCTTCAGGCCCTGCTTATAAGCACGCACACAATCCCGTGTGCGAGCGATGTGGGAACTTCCAGTTCACAACACACCCTCCCATCGCGAGCATCGTGCTGATAACGTGTTATAAACAGCTTGTAGATATTGTCCGCTTTGGCGCACCTCACGGCTTTAAAACGCGTCTACAAGTAAAGGCTTCAGGCCCTGCTTATAAGCACGCACACAATCCCGTGTGCGAGCGATGTGGGAACTTCCAGTTCACAACAAGTATAATATAGTTTGTTATATTTATCACCAATACAATAGCAGAATTATTGAAAAGAATCCACCCTAAAAGAGCACACGCGCTTCGCTGTTCTATGCTTTGTTCTACGTACTAAATCACGTTTTTATAATCAGTAGAATAGAAATAGATAAACAACTGAAGATTGAAAACCAAAAATAAGTGTTCTGCAGGAAATTACAAATTATGATTATTGATATATATGAAGAAAAACAGTGTGTTATGGTATTAAAATACTTTTTACCCCCCTTTAATTAGAAATTTTAACTTTTAATAATAAATGAAATGACCTTCCTTTTTTTTTTTTCTTAACTTTGATAAACTAAAACAATGCGCTTTGATTTGTACAACAAATGGGTCCCATATTCAGTAACCCGTCCAAATTGTCACAGCAATAATCCCCATATTCAGCAACCCGTCCAAATTGTCACAACAATAATCATACTCATCAAGAAAAGTTGAGGGGAAAGACAAAAGGAGGGCTCCATGGTGACATACAACTAGGTTCTTTAACGTTTTTGAGAATTCGTCAAATTAAACTTTAACCTGACAATGCATGTGTGAGCAAGGGTGTTATGATTCGGTTCGGTCGGTTTTTTGCGAAAATTTATATCAAATCAATTTTTCGGTTACTTTACTATATATATTAACAAAATTAAACTTTTGAAAACCGTTTCAATGAGATCGATTTTTCTTCAGTATCGGTACGGTTCGGTTAATTTTCAGTATTTTTAAAAAAATCACCTAATGCAATTCAAAAAACAAGGATTAAAAAGTTATGGAAGAAACAAATCGAAAACACTACATTATTGATGCTCACAAATACAACGACATCTACTTATAACTTATAAGGAACACACTACACGATAAATACGTATATTCGTTGCTTCTAAAAGAATATTAAAATTATTAAAAACTAGAACTGTACAATGGATTGATGGATCTTGTAGTTAGCAAGGCGGCAAACCAACAATTGTATCAAGACATGATAATTGGTGTTTAAAGATTATTTTTATCATAAGAAATTATTGAAAAGTAGAACTATATAAATTAATTGTCATATAGGTTCTAGTGGCAGTGGAGAAAAAGTAATTGTATTAAAAGAATTAGTTAAAGAATTTGCAATATAAAGTTATATGTAGTTACTACCATTGCTAACTGGAATAAGAACTTTAAAAATTTAGAAAAAATATAAACAAAAAGAAGAGGAGGAGAAACTAAACCTTTTCTTCTTTTGGAGCAGTTGATAATATTATCTTGTAGTAGTGTTCGAGACTTTATGTATTTTGTTTCAATAGGGTTGACATGTAGGTTTATTTTAGTTATAGCCCTCTCCATTTAAATTCATCCCAAGGATAAAATATATAAAGCTATGTATTATAAATTATGATATATAAAATATATTTTAATATATGTATTTATTCGGTTCGGTATTTTTTCAGTATTTTTTATACAATAAAAAGCCCACCATAATTATTCGGTACAGTAATCGATTTATTTTAAAACCTTCAATTTTATTAAAAAGAACTTAAAAATTGGTTCGGTATAGTACGGTACGGTTCAATAAGTTTTTGAAAAATCATTGACACCTCTATGTGTGAGTAATATTTTGTTTGCTCTTAATATGTTGAATTAGGGTGACGAACGGTCGGGTTGAGATGGATTTGAGAGGATTAAAATAAGTTGAATTAATAAAGGGCAACTTACATAAATAACTATTTTTTAATGCTTGCTTTCAATTAGTAGCTACCTTTTTGCTTTTTACAATTCATAGCTATTGTCACGCCCCGAACCATGGCCTCGGCATAACACGACACTCGGTGCCTTGCTGCATGTGACCGAGCTAATCACGTGACTTGCTGAGTCTACATGGGACATGAACTGATACGGAATATAAAGTAAACATGCATGAATTGTGAAAACATGGAGTTAATAATCATAAGTCTGAAAATATTACTATTATTATATCATGAATGCGGAATTATGGTAATTTAGCCATTAAGGCCAACTCAACTGAACGTGACAACTGACTAGTCTATGAAACCTCTGACACGAATCTGTCTGCTAAATTGTTCACCGGGACAAGGCCCTCGGCATACCTTAAATGTATAACTGACATAAATAGAAGTAAAGACACAACCCCGAATGAGATGGGGCTCACCAAAAGCTGATACGAGCAATGTCCTAACGAGCAAATCTGCTGTCCTGTCAATCAATATCTGCATCGTGAAATGCAGGCCCCCGGGCAATAAAAAGAGGACGTCAGCACATTGAATGTACTGGTATGTAAAGCAACTGAAAGAAATAACATGGGACATGGAATAACATGATAAGAACTGAAACTGAAAACCTGGACATGAACATGAGCATATATATATATATATATATATATATATATATATAACATAAGTAAAACATGATAAGTAGGGAGAGCATTTCATAAACCGACAACATGATATCACTACGTGGATACGTGGAGTCTGGTACCTCGCCGGACCAGCAGAGCCCCCATACCTTGCCAGGGTATAAGGTGGTAATGTGCCTGATGGATCCATTCAGTGTAAAATTAAGGTATCGTCCTAACTGGGTGGAGCTATCCTTGTCCTACGGTGGCTACGTAGTTTCAGGCTATCTGAGCCTTCTCGGTAATTCGTGCAACTCCCAAAAACATGAACATGGTATAATTGGCTAAAAAGCCCATGATTTTCGTGAATTAACTTGTACTTGACTTGTAATCATGATTTCACGAAATAACTTGTAAACATGGTTTCATGAAATAACTTGTAAACATGATTTCATGAAATAACTTGTATTTAACATGTATGTATCTTGTATCATAGCATGAAAATAATTATATAATATAGTTGCATGAAAACTTGTAGACATGTAGGATATTCATGAAATAATCATTCTTAGTTAAAAACATGCATGCAAGAACCCATGGAATATAAGATATGGGTTTTCATGGATTACAGACTGATTCTCAATAATCATATGGAGTTATTAAGAACACAATGATAGAATAATAGCAATTCATACATAATATAATCATGGACATGGACCTAGGGTTGTCATGAGCATGGTATAGAAAACCCTAGTTTTCGTAGAGAATCATAATTTATGGATTATAAGGCATGGGGAAGAACAATGATATTCCCACACGTAGATAGTAACTCTACATACCTTAATCGCTCCAAAACTTGAATAAAAGTCTGAATCTTTGAAGAAGAATTCCAAAAGCTTTGAATTTGGAAACCTTGAGAGGATTTTTACTGATTTTCGTAGCTACTGTTCGTGGCTCAAAGGGTACTACTCCTGACCTCCAAATCTAATCTTCACATTTCATATTTTAGCCTTATGTGTTATGAACACTCAGTTAAAATTTGGGCTTGATCCAACGGTTAGTGTATCGGGAAACACCAAATTAATATGGATGGTTGGAATGAAACTCAACAGAAAAATACTAGAGTTTTCTTCAACTCATTACAACTCTTGATTTTTATAGGGTAACGGGATGGATGGATTTATTCTATTCTTTATAAATGATAAATCTTGTAGAATACAAAGGTTCTTGCTTAAAATATTTACCTTGGAGAAAACCTTAGGAAACTAGATTGCCAAACCAAATTCTTGAAGGTTTCTTGAATTTTCTTGATTGCAAGAATGAGTTTCTTGCAAGATTGAAGTGTCTAGGTTCTTTAGGGATGGAGGTAGAGAGAAAAATAATAGTCTCTTAGGGTTTAGAATAGTGTTAGGGACATTTTTACTTCATACAATAATAAAATAAGGAGTCCCAATTCGAGTAGGAAAAGGCTAAAAACGTAACCCAAAATCTGAAAATTCTGCTTCAACTAGTGATAGTAAAACAGGCATAACTCTTAGCATAGGGCTCCTTTTGAGCGCCATAAGATACCGTTGGAAAGCTATTCCAAAGGGTTACAACTTTAAGGTTTTAAGTTTTCTCAAATTACCAACTAATCAAGGAGTTACGGGTGCCTGAAGTAGGCTGGTCAACCACTTTCGTAATACGTACAAACTTTCAAATTTTTCTCTAAAACTCTAACGTTACGAGTCTAACATGAGTTCCAAGATACGAGGTGTTACAGCTACATTAGGCATTTTCGTTGTATTTGATATATTTTAGTGTATTTGAATAGACTATTCAGTTGGATCCAACCTTATGTAATGGCACATGTATTTGACTGTATTTAAAAGTATTCCAGCTGCCGCGAAGTTGAATGTATTCACTATATTTGAATGTATTTCAACAAAATTTCAAATACACAGTGTACATTCAAAATACAAATGAAGCCAAATACATTCAGATACAAGACAAGAAGCAAAATACATTCAGATACAAGACAAGAAGCCAAATACATATGAGATAAATATGACGAAATAAACTCAGATATGAGATACAAAGGAAAAGAAGACATGGATTCCGCCTAGACGAAATTAAAATCATCCAAATACATTAAATTTATATTTACACTAAAAAATGACGAAAATACACTCAGATTCTGAAATACAAGAAAGAGAAGAAGCCATGGATTCTGGTCAAACCTTCGGTCAAATATAAAAAAAAATACACTAAAAAAAATGACTAGTGTATTTAAAAAGAAAGAATACTGTAAAAACCGGTCGGATCTCCGGCGAAATATAAAGTACCACTGTATTTACATTAAAAAACATGAAAATAAATAAAAATCCTTTTAAAAATACACCATATTTATTCAAAAAAAATAAAAATACACTGTGTTCATATATAACTCCGTATTCCAGTTGTATACAACTCGTCCTTTCAGATCTGAGTTCAATTGATATAAAAAATCAATCACTCCAGCGAAATACACATTTTATTTCATGTCACACCCTAATCTTGATAGGGCATGATGGGCACCCGACCCCATACTCAAGGCCGAGTGAACCCCTTTTAGCTCTCGTTATGTTCATAACCTCACTGGACTCTTGAGTTACGAAATGAAATGCATAATAAAAACTTGTCAAAACCATTCTTTTCGTCGTTCTCAAATCAAGTAAAATCTGTAATCATATGGAATTTGTAACATAATGCATAATGGTATGACGGCTTGCAGAGCCGCTTACAAGACTGACATGCTATACACGTGACTCTGTCTGCAAAGTCTCTAACATAAATCAAGATACCATAATCATGAATACTCTGACTCGGCAACACTCCGGAAGGAAATGGAGCTCGCCAATCCAGCTGGTACATCTCCTAGCAATGTCCTCTACTCATCTGTATACACCTGCGTGGCATGAAACGCAGCCCCCGAAGAAAGGGGGTCAGTACGAGCAATGTACTGAGTATGTAAGGCATGAATAGTAACATAGTAAGGGATGTAGAGTATGAGTAATGATAGAATGGACATATAGGGCATACCGTACGATAAAAGAGTAACTTGTACAATGAATGCCTTTTGGTGGTACCATGCATGCTGAGTGCTGCGGAACATGCCGCCCGATCCACATATATACATATATACATAGTAATACTTCCTTTGAAAAACATTTCTTGTTCATATATATATATATATATAGAAAATAAAACATATCATGTTGCTGAGGCGTCGGCTCCGATCCATTTAGCCACATATATCCCGCGTCCGGGATGATATCATGTCATATACAAATACATGTATCGTGTGCATATCCCAGCGTCTATAGCGCTCTGGCCCCTTTTTCCCATCTTCCCCATATACATATACATATATCATGTTCATGTATCATGTGCATATATCTTGTTACATATATCATGTAAGCAGCATGCAGGAGAGCCCAAGGAAAGTTATGTCTCTATCGGAGTGACGTAAGGTCGGTAACCTCCGATTATATTATGGAATGATCATCATGGCTTTGTCTCACCTAAAAGGAACAATTATTATAAGGTGAGACTAGCAACGAATAATAGCATTAAGAGAACATAGAATAAGATCATAAATCTCATAAGGCGTCACTTCATATACTTTGAAACCTTTAAGAAATAGTCGTCATCCATGAATAAAATTGGGAAATCAAGAAATAGCTCAACATTCATATATCGTCATTGAAATCGTAAACTTGGAACCTTTAAACATGAAATCATTCTCATCATAGTCATCATAGAAATATTCTCATCCTTGACATCATCATTGTCATTGTAAAACATATCCATCGTTGTTGTCATAAGAGCTTACAAAATCATAAACCTCTGTTTTGGGAGAATACAGACACTTTGGAAAAACATTTACGAGTTATCGGGAAGAGAATCATGCCTTGGAATCATAAGCATCTAACTTTTGAAAACAAGGAAGATATGGAAACATTTATGAAGTCATAGCATCGGAATCATGCCTTTGAGAGAAGGGACGAGCCTTAACATACCTGTTCCACCTCCTATTAGCTATGCTTATTTGTCCAAGCTCGCTAGTCTACATTTAAGAGGATTTACACAATCATTAGACTCATCGTTATACGCTTATCTTAGTCCTTCGAATAAATTCATTTATAATCTACCGAAATTTCGGCAGCATTTCCCCTGTTTATATGCCTAGCCCAAAATTACAATTCAGCAACCAATCAACAACAACAATAATACCAACATCAACAACACCATTATTCATACCAATATATTCCATAAACATCTCACACGATGTTTTTCTCCATATACAACAACAATATACACTTCTTTCCATCCCAATCAAGGAGTATAATCTCATCAACACACCAACAATGTTAGATACCATTTTTTATACGCATAAATCATTCCATCCATAACTATTTTCATTTTTAAAGCTTGCTAGACCTTCAAATAAACTCAACACAAGAGATGGGATGAATAACATACCTTATATTTGAAGAAACTCAGCCACATCAACTCTTTCCAACACCAAGCTTAAGTAGAAGCAATAATAATCACCTTTCACGGACTAGTTTAGCGTAATTTTGTTAAATTCTTGGTTTATCGGACTATAATGTTTGGGGGAGGTGTGGAGAATTTTCTAAGACCTTTGAGAATGTTATTATGCTGAAAAAATGAGGTTGATGGGGGTATTTATACCCCTGTTAGGTCGGTTACCGACCTCCTCATGTGGGGCCCGCGGAGCCATTTTGGCAGCTTAGGGTCTTGCTCTTAAAATGGCCATAACTTTTGATCCCGACATCGTGTGAGGGCTCACGACCTATGGTTGAAAAGCTAATTCAATTATATACAACTTTCATTCTTTGTGTTTTTCCAAATTACAAACTTATAATATCGTTTTGGCCGCTCGAAGTCGGATCATCCGAAAACGTTTCCTTAAATCATCCTTTTAGAGGGCTTATGCCCATTTTTGGCTTATGGGTCCTTCTTACGACTTGCTCAACTTTCCATATACTACTCGTATGTCTCTTCATATGTCCTTTATAACACTCTGACGTGTGGGTCCCACTTAGCTTGCCGCAACGAGGGCTTTTCATCAAGTGCCATATGAACCAATTCACCCCATAGGGTCTCCAGATGTCATATATATGTTATTATTACATTATTATAATATAACCTCCATCCCGACTCTGAGCCTCAAATTTTGTTCAGCGCGTTCGCGCCGTATTGGCCCTAGGCCCTCTGCGCGTTCGCGTAGACCATTTTTCCTGGTCTACCAACCCGACTTGTAACGTCTATATCTCCTTACCCTGATGTCCGATTGAGGAGCGGTTTGTTGCGTTGGAAACTAGACTTCACGAACTTCACTTTTAAACTTTTGTTTCACTTCAAAACTCTTAATACACTAAAACATATTCTTGCCCAACTTTCCTTCAGAGCCTCGGAAGCCTAATCTCCTTAACTCACTGGTTTTCCAATCCTCCTATAACCTATTACGCGAACTCAAACTCTTATAATCGTAACACGAGTACCTATGATCTTGCATCTTCTCGATACCAATTCCGATGTCTGCGATTGAATAGTTAATGCCTCACAAATCTCAACATACAGAAATTACGGGGTGTAACATTTCAGTTGTATACAACTCCAGCGACACTCTTCCTTTCAGATCTGAGTTCAATTTGACCTCAAGAATCACTCCAATTGGCTCTTGGTTTGGTAATGAATGATCTACTTGATAATGTACTTGTAATCTGATTATGGAATATGAATGCATTTGATCAATCTAATGGTTCCATTTAGAGCCACATTTTAGAATGTACATGTAAACCAGCAGTGAGATCTATATTGATAAAATACACAAATCATCCAGCACTTTAAATTGCTTAATGAGCTCTGGTTCTACTCTTTATTGCACATAAACCACGTCGAGTAGTAAGAAATGAATTCATCATTTGTTGTCGTGGTTCGTCGCTGGAGCTCCCGCAGTGGGGCGGCGGCGGTTGGGTTAGTGAACAAGAATGAGAGAGAAAGTTTTTTAGGGTTTGGAGAAGATGAAAAGTCTAAAATGTGTAGTGAGGGAGAATAGAGAGAGGTCTATGTATTTTGGTACAGCTATCAATGGTAATTTACAAAATTAATTTAGCTACTAAATATAAATTAATCAAAAGTTAGTTATTATCAATAATTACCTCTTAAAAGTGGTTACACCAAATAAGTTTTTCATTAATAAATGAGCGAGTTAAAGTTGTTTTGGCTGAAATAAGTTGGGCTTAAAAGCGGGTCACAACTTAATCCACCCAATTCTTACTAAATTTTAAATTGACTCGTTCAAAAGTTACTTAGGCTGAAATGAGTTGGACTAAAAAGTGGGTCATAACTCAATCCGCCCAATTCTTACTACTTTTTTCTTTATTTGTTTTTTTATAATTTCTTAAGTACTTAGTAAAATTATTATTTTAATTGTGACCATATACAATTTATCAAATACATTTTGATAAGGTTTTTATGAATCAATTTGGGCTACATATTACCCTCCTTTGGGCTGCATATAACCTAATCATTGGATGGGCTGAAATGTGTTACCTAAAACAGGTTGAACTAATAAATAAGTGAGCCGATGATCAACCTAAACTTGAGCTTGTCATATTTTTATGGGCTAATTTGACCACCCCTATGTTTAACTGTGATTTTAGGTGGGAATCTTTCATAAGTAGAGGGATTAGTGTCCTTTTTTGCAACAAAAAAAATAGCGACATTATTTTTTTTAAAAATTTAGCAGTATATTTCTTTTCAAAATGTGGCATATACATTGTATGCGCGCATACAATATCAATGTATATCCACCTATACATTGTGTGTATATATATACACACACATACATACATACATACACTGATACATTGTATATACAATGTGTATACACTGATGCATTAAATATACACTGATTATGCACCGTATACGCGCACATACAACAATTGTGCCTACGATTTAGGATACTTGTATCAATGCATATATGATATTAAATCTAAAATATAGCTAAATTTGGTAATTATTTAAAAATATTGTAATAAAATATAATTATGGAGCATAATCAGTTACATTATTTTTCTTTTTCAAGTTTATAAGACTCACTTTCAGGGGCGGATCCAGACCATTGGTTGTGGGTTCGCGGGAACCCTCAAAATTTATCCAAATCTTGTATTTATAATGTGAAACCCTTCAAATATATAAGAAATTTGAGCTGAGAACCCAGTAACAACAGACACTGCTAACTGGGAACCCACAAGTTTTAAATCCTGGATCCGCCTCTGCTCACTTTAACCATTTAATAATCAGTTACATTAAATAATTAGTTATTTTCAGGTTAAGCAGACTCACTTTAACCATTTCATCTAGCCACCTAATATATTGATTTCGAATAGCTTTTGTGATCCCTCATTTACGTTAACATGTTAGATATGATGGAAATGGTTTGAAACCATGAACCCAAATCAACATTTGGATATGCGTTTTTATCCATAATTTTAAATCACGATTTCAAATTCCAAATCATTCAAAAAGGCATGATTTGGGGTTTGAAACCATGGTTTCAACTTTTTTAAATATAAAATTTAACTCATAATTTTATATTTTGTAAGAAAAGACCCAGAAGTTGGTAGACATTTTTAACAATTACTCCCATCAATCATTTACCAATCTCATTAACTTCCACCAACCTTTAATTTATGTGGGAGAATTATATTAAAGAGTAGTTACTGTTGACACCCAATTTTGTCCCTCTTTTATTTAATTTACTTGGGTTTCTAAATTTACTGACGAGCTAAATACTTTATTTTTTTACAATATTTTATTGCTACTACTATTAATATCACTACTTTTATTTTCAACATTATGAGCATTACTTTATCACAAATTTTAAACGGTTAGTCATCGTTTCGTTTTCGGGTTTGGACTCGTTAAATTAATTACAAGACAAACACTTTGTAAAATATTTATTTTTTCTACATACTAATTATTTATTGTCTTTACATAATATATATTGTACCAGTTATTAAATTAGAAGCCCAAAAAAATAATTAAATAGAGGAGGAAGGATCAACAATTTTCAGCCAAATTAATGACCCGAAATACAAATACAATATTATTTCCCTACCCAAATAATCAGCCCACATTTTCAGCCTAAATTATTGGCCCATACTCTAACTAATAATCAACCCACATTACTCCCTACCCGGTCCGGCCCAAATCTTATTTCCCTAAAACCCTAATCCATTCTTTTCTCCACTCACCACCGTCGTTCACCCCTCTCTCTTTCTCCTCTCCTCTCTCTTCTCCCACGCTCCTCTCCACCTTCCTCATTCCCTGCCACTTCTGTCTCCGCTATCCCCCCACGCTTGTCCCCCACTCCTTCGTCTCTATCATACGCTCCTCTCTCTCCTCACTCTATAAATTTAGAAGGATTAGTCAGTTGAAAGGGGGGATTTTCTCAGGTTTGGGGAGGACACACAAGTTTTCCTGTCCTCAAGTCTTAAGCTTCGTTTCTACTTTAGTCTTGTTTTTATTTTAAAATCAGGAAGAAAAAAACCTTCTGTTAAAACTATAAGATTTGGGACTGAACATCGTTTTAAAAAAGGGATTATGAGGATTTGAGGGGATTTTTGGTATTTTGGGGGATTTATCAGATTTTGAGGAAGGGGATTCAGCGTCATCGTTTCGAATTCAAGAGCATGAAAATTCAGAGGTCTTTTGGTAGTCATTGCTAGAATCTGAAGACCATTTTGAAGTAACCAACTTATTTTCTAAAGAAAGAGTGTACTATTTCTGTTTCTATTGGGATTTTGACTTGTTGGTTCGTTTCAATCTGAGGTTCGAATCGCTCGTCGTGCTTGGGTCTATTCATAACGAGAGAGTAGATTCGACGACCTCGGCGCCCTGTTCACTGTACCCAAAACAGGTTAGAAATACTCCTTCTCTCTCTGCCTTTAATTTTGTTATATACAGACTTATGTAGCTAAGTTAGTTTAATTTAGAGCGATTATGATTTAGCATGGTGATTAACTATTTTGCGAAGTATGTTTCGTTAGTCCAGTTTGCCGAGATATCGGAACTGTATCATATAGTTAATTTGCCTTAATAGGATTGTATGTGCTAGAGTAGTTGGTTACTAAGCATGTTGATTATTGCCAGATGGATAATGTTTTCTACCTTATTTGATAGTTGAACATGTTCGGCATATTTAGATTGGCTCAAACTACTGGGTCTTATATGATCATTTCATCCTGTAAGCATGAATATATGTTAGTTAGCCCAGCGCGTCTTTGTTCGAGTTGATTATGCGTATTGTTTGAATCTCCTCTGTTCAAAGTCCAACAAGGATCAATACCATGTTTTACCTATAATATATGAGGATGTCTACGATATCAGTGTGTAAAAATAACAACAGCCTTCTAGTTCTTCCCTTTTGTTTATCTTTCCCGCTTCTGTTGTAAAATCATAACGCTTAGTTCATTTTCAAGAACTTGTCGTTATAGTTTTTAAAAAATATATATATATTTGATGTATATGTTTGTCCCTAGTTTCCTTGCTGTTCTTAAATGCCAAATACATATGTTAGCAACTTATGATTCTTTGAGTAGCATCCATAAACCAGGTATTCGACAATGTCAATAACTCTCCCTTTACTGTATTTCATCCCAAATAAATGTAGCAGTCTCCTGTTTGGATCACAGTAGGTTACATTTCAATTGCATCCCCTTTGAACTCTTTATTCTTAAAACTATGATTGAGTCCACACTTGAGAATTGATTCCTGTTTAATGCAATCATCTGTAACTTAATGATGAATATGAAATTGGTTTATTTAGTGTTAGTTCAACTAGAGGAACAAGCTCAGAGTTAGCAAAACTGTCTTGTCAAGTTCAGAAATTTAGAACATGTCTTTACTTGATTCTCATTTAGTAGATGAGTTTAAAATTTGAGAAGTAGCTTGTTCAGTCGTTTATAACTGTGCTTTGATCCTTTTGTCTCAGACCTGTAGAGATCACCCTCATCTGAGGATCATCTTATAAAACAAGAAAGAAATTGTGTTTTAAAGGATTAAAAGTGACAAGTTTAATTTATGCAATTTATTTGTGTAAATAATGTCGCTTGAGTTTCTTTTACTGCACCACAGACTAAGCATATAGTTGTTTCATGTGTGTTAAGGGGACTGCACTGGTCCAACTGCGGTTATGCAATAGAATTGTTATGAACAGGAAAGTTGTTTCAATTAGGGTCATTGCAAAATTTATAAGTTAGAATGATATTATCCTTCTAGGACAGTCTAGGTAAAGCATATTATTCTTCCCTTGCGAGAAGCGTGTTGCTGCATTAAGTTTTATTAAACTTGGTTAATAATTTTCT
The DNA here is from genome assembly GCF_019175385.1 of Lycium barbarum. Taxonomy (NCBI): domain Eukaryota; kingdom Viridiplantae; phylum Streptophyta; class Magnoliopsida; order Solanales; family Solanaceae; genus Lycium; species Lycium barbarum. Next base: position 137,890,551 of record NC_083338.1, on the reverse strand, counting down.
TTTTCTTTCAATAGTATATAAGGTAGATGTTTCTCAGTGGGTTTAGTCCAATAACAATAGATGATTAATCAAGAAGCTTAGCAGATACCAAAAGTTGGTCTGTTTGGAATTGATGGAAAATTTATCTGTTTCACTATTTGGTCATTAAAGAATCAGAATATTGTTTTAGCCTCACTATGGATTTCACTTCAACTGTTGCTTGACAATAACAACCCTCTCTGCTTAGTGCTACTCACGTAATGTTGTTGTCAATATGAATAGTGGTACATCCTAAAGACTAATGAAACTAGAATAACATTGTGGTCTTGTTCACTTTTATTTGTTTCTTTATGAATTTTGACAAGCAGATTTCCTTCTAATGGTTTTCTTATTTTCTTTTTTTCATTCTTTGCATGAACGTCGGAGCCGAAGAGTTCTACTTTGGGACTCAACGACACCGCAGGACCTGAGCGCGTATCCGCTACTTCACTCATATATCTCACCCTCTCGAATCACACATCCAAACCGAGAACGAACGAGAGGGGCACAACAAAACAGTAGACGTCCCATTAATAGCTTTCAATATCCTTCTTCTTATGCATTGTTGGTGTGGTTTTTCTTTGTCTATTTGGATGATTGTTTGACCATGATGTTAGGCATTGTGATGAGATTATTTTACTTAGAGCTTGACCCTATAAGAATTAGTCTCAAATGATTAGTTCAGAAAGCAATAACCGAAATGTTTTAATCATAATATTAGCCGTCATTAAGTAAATACAAAGTAAAAAGATGGATTTTATTCTAAGTAAGCTTCAACTTAAAATTTGAAAAAAAAAATGATTTTTTTTACCCATTGTTACATCACGTCATTTTAAAAAATGAAGGGAGATTTGCTTATGTATGATATCATCTTTCTTTCCTTAACAAAGTTCTACGTTATTCATGCTTATTCAAGTGACTAGTCCTATTTTTAGAGGTTTTTTTCAAAATACTTAGCTTTTTTATTGCAAGCGGTCCGCTGCACTTATGCTCATTGCTCAGTTGGCAATATTTTTAGAAGTGAATACAACATCACAAGTTTTACGTTAATCATTGCGTAGTGGTTTCAACGTCTCGTTTTAAAAAATAAATGATCGGAATATAATCAGTAGACATTTATATATTTTAACAACTCTTTAGCACATTTGCACTTAGCCTAATTAAATTTAAAGTCCGGTCGGTTAACTATTGTTAATGGGTCTTAAAGGATGCCTAATACCTTCCCTTTAGATTAATTTGAACCCTTACCTAGAATTTTAAGTTTCGCAGACCTTAAATAGAGTTCACTTTAGAAAATAACTTTAATAAACTTTAGGTGTCCTAATTCACCATAAATAATTAGGTGGCGACTCCTTAAAAACAAACAAAACAGGAATCTCCAATATGTCGTACTTCTAATTTTAACCCGGGTTAAAAAAGGGGTGTGACAGTTACATTACTATTCATATTAAATTTTCCTTTTTATTGAACTAAAGTTTGATTAATTGATGTTGTATTTTTTAGAAAGGCCTTCTAGTAGTGTACTAATTTTGTTATGAACTATGACTTGCTCATTTGATAAGATTGTATAAGAATTGAGAATGTTTTGATAGTTTTCACAATTTGTGGGGTTTTTATGTCTATAAGAGAAAATACAATTTAAAATATCCAAATTGCATGTCCAAACAGAATTTGAAATCATGTTTTCAAACCATGTCCAAACGGGACCTAAATGTTCATGGCATTTGGACATAAATATTGAACAACAAACACGGGTGGTAACTGTCAGAGAAGGGCGATATTGTCCTACTAGGTCCTAGGCCCTAGCTCAGGATGTTCATGGTGTGGTTAAAGATTGATCCCAAATTGAAAATCGGACCAAGTTGATTAAATAAATTAATACTTTTTTGGGGTTTGGTTTTAAACTTTCAAAATCAATAATATTTGATTTAATTTGACTTTATTATAAATAAATTGATGAAAATATTGAACCAAACCGATAAATTATATACATAATTTTAATAATTATATATATGCAAGATATCAATTTTCATGAATAATCTTAAATATTTTGTATAATTTTTCATCAAAATTTTATTTTTATCTCTAATAGGCTAATGGACTTTAAGCCTTAAGCCCATTTCTTATTTCTTAAAAAAAGACATGACTCAAAATCTTTTTATGTAAATATCTCTTCTTTTTTATTTTGCGCGGATTTCCCTTCATTTGGGGTGGTCTTTAATTTTTTGTCCTTCAAATTGGTGTTCTTTAATTTTTGCCCTTCGCCTAATACCCCAAGGTTCTGGATTCGAACCCCAGCTTAGTAAAAAAAAAAAAAAAAATCACAAGACAGATGTTTGGATTCGCAAGGCACAAAACTCTGCCTTAAAGGAGGATTTTGGCCTACCAAAAGTGGTTGATTTAATTAAGATTATTAACAAAAGTCCTAAATACAGGAAGCAGATGCAATAACAGTGGAACTTGCATCTGGTCTTCAATAAGCTATCCTTTAATCATTCACTTCCAACTTTCTTTCCTTTAACTTCCATCAAATTTGTAGTGTTAGGAAATGTTACAAGTAAATAACTATTACAAAGTTTCAGGTTTCCCTACAATATGAAAAAGTAGTGGTCAACTACAGACCTATATTTTGCACTATTAAGTTGTTGCATTGTGGTCTTGAGTAGGGCACTTCACCTTTCAAGTGATTTTACTATATCTAATGACACGAGGATCTTTAGTGGTGAACATTATGCTCAAGCATCTCAGAGCTATATGTGACAGTATATGATTTTGCTATAGTCTGCAATATAGTTCAATTAAAATGAGAAGTAGTGAATCTGCCGTCACAATAGAAGTCTGGTAGTCATGTATCTTGCCAATGGAATTTTGCAAAATTCTACCCATGCAAGGCAGAGTTTTGAAGGCAAAACTTTGCCTTGCGAATCCAAACTTTACCTTGCGATTTTTTATTTTTATTTTTAATTTTTTAGACTGAGTGGGGGTTTAAACCCAAAATCAAGAGATTTTTAGCGAAGGACAAAAATTAAAGACCACCAATTTGAGAGAGAAAAAATTAAAGACCACCCCAAGCGAAGGGCAATCCTGCAAATTTCCTTGTAAATATTACCTAAACTTCTTTTAAACATTAGTCACCTATTTAAAGCTTATAGCGTTCACGACATTTTCTCCATAATCCCAAGAAAATTACACTCGTACTAAAGGATAGTAAATGACTATAAGTTGGCAAAAAATAGAAAACTCTTTTCTACTTGTGGGAAAGAAAAAAGAAACAAAGAAGAAGGAGAAAAAAAACATTAGATTTTTTAAGAATCGAAAAACCAAACCGAACTAAATCGAAAACAACCAAATCAATAAATATGACCTATATTTGGTTCGGTTTGATTTTAAGAAATGAAAAATCGATTGAATTGGTTTTGTTTTGATTTTAATAAAAAAAACGACCCAAATCGAATCATGAACACCTTTACCTTATAGGGGAGAAATTTCAGATTTAATATATAATTATAAAAAATAATTTTAACCTATAAACACAACATTATTTCTATATACAGAATATTTTTTTTAATAGAGAGTGTTCAATCAACCACCCTTCAATTTATGTATCTACAACACTGGTACCTCAAGTGATCATCAAATACTATAAAAAGATTGTCATTAGTTTGTTACAAAGATCTCTATCTATACATAATTCATTTCTGTTTTCATATGATTGCTTTATTCTTGGCTGAAGGTAAAAACGTTTTTTATACTATTACACCAATTTATTACGATTAGTAATAAATTAAGGTGAGAAAATGCATTGATTAAATTTGATTTAATAATAAGAGTGTATATAAAGACATTTCTTACATATTCGTTGGATTAGTATATAAACACCGAAGCCGGTAAATTTTACCATTGGCATACTTTCTTCGATATGCAAATCACTTCGATACCATTGAAACCAATGCCTTATGGTTAAGGTGATTGAATAAAAACTGTGGCAAGAAGAACTTCTAATTTTTGGATCAAATTTTCAGCATGTCTAATTAATGTAACCGGAGCATCAGTGGTTATCCATATTTTGCAAAAAATAATTTCCGTTAATATATTCTTCATTTGTAAATCTTATCGGAATAAGCATAAACCGAATCCACCTACTAAAAAGTTAGTACCTTTGAAGTAATACCTTTCAACAAATCTTTGTGGATCTCATCTATATATTGTTGGATGTTTTCGTAAGAAAAAAATTCAATTTTAAAAGAGAAAAGGAAATATATGGACCACTTCCATTCGATATAGTAGAGATTCATGCAAGTTCGCCTTTATACGAAGTTGTACAACGAAAAAGGAGTTGTATAAAAAGTTTGAAGAGTTATAAGCATGAGAGTCGGGAACCAAAATGGCTCCAAAAAAAACATTTTGAACCAAAATACTCTAACAAAAAAAAAAAGTTACTAAAGTATCAATAGCGCAGTATTTTACTGCGCTATAGCACTAACGGAGACGGACCCGTTAAGTCCTATAACGCAGTAAAATAATGCGCTATACGCAATACGTTCCGACCTATAACGCATGATTTTACCGCGTTATAGGAGGGAGAGAAACTCCTGTAACGCAGTAAAATAATGCGTTATAGGAGTTCCCATTTTCCATTCACCCCGTATTACGTAATAATTTATCTTTTTTACGTAGTTTAGCCGTATATTAATCATGCTTTAAGACTCTGAAACTTCAATATTTTATATAGAACTCTAGTTATATTTGTACAATTAATAAAATAGGTTCAATACATCAAGAATACGTGATACTTTGAATTGTCGTTTTAATAGTTGAAAAGTGCTCGAAGTCCTTTTTTGTTTGAAGACTTGTAGTCATTAGCTTTAAGTTATTTATCTTTTAGGGTCTCGTCTTATTTTTAAATCAATGCTTAACTTTATTTCGAATGTGTTACGTTTTTTTTATTATCAATAATAAAGACTAATGATAATATTTATAAATAAGCAAAAAATATATAATATTTACGATAACTTGTACAACACTAATGTATATACACTATCGAGGATGGGTCCCACATGTAGTATGCCGGAGACTATCCCTAGGCCTAAGGCTCATACCATCCCCACCGCCCTCGCCATCGTCTCCGTCGCCCTTTTTCCTCTTAATAACCGGGCGCTCCAAGTCGTGATCATCTCCTCTTCCCCTAGCCCTTGCGCCCTTAACTAGAACGTGCTTCTTCTTGGGATCTTGTCTCGCTGGCACGCTCAGAACCTCAGGTTGAGCTGGGTCTGGAAACTCGACCTCTTCCTCGTTGGGAGTCGCCACCGCAGGCGCCGAAGGATGAACTTGAAAAATATATAAATATTAGTATCATTTCTTATTTATGTTGAATACATTAACGTTATTTATTTAATCAAACCTGTGTGTCAACGGGCGCCTGAGAAGGCTCCTGAGATGGGTCTGTAGCCTCCTGAAATGGGTGTGATGGTGAATATGAGGTAGTCTCCTGGACGAGATGCTGTTTGAAGTCCAAGTAAAGGTTATAAAAATTAAATAAACATTTACCTTATATTGAATAAAATTAGTTTTAAGTAAAAAACTTACATGCGCCTCGGTAGTCTCATGAGAAGACACCTCTGCCTCGGCAGGCTGATGAGAATGCTCCCGAATGGGCAGCTCCTGTGGACCCACTGGCGCCGAATCCTAAAATATGAAAAAAATGAAATAATAAGTACTTTAAATGATCAAATATGTATATTAAATATTGACCTTATATTGAATAAAATAAATTTTAATAAAAAGCTTACCTGTGGCTCGGTAGTCATATGGGAAGACACTGCTGGCTCGGCAGGCTGAGTGGGTGGCTCTGATGGAACCGCTGGCGCCGAATCCTAAAAGATGAAAAAAATAATAATAAGTACTTTAAATGATCAAATATGTATATTAAATATTGACCTTATATTGAATAAAATTAGTTTTAAGTAAAAAACTTACATGCGCCTCGGTAGTCTCATGAGAAGACACTTCTGCCTCGGCAGGCTGAGTGGGTAGCTCTGATGGACCCGCTGGCGCCGAATCCTAAAATATAAAATATTACTAAATAATGAATAACATATATATATATTTAAAATAAATAATTTAAATGAACATATAAGTATTTTAAATACTAACCGGGATCAAAAACTCATCAAAGTCAAGAATTCGGGATCCCTCTAAATTCCTCACCGGCCGCTCATCAGCTAATGAAGCGCGTAACGCAGCCCAATCAACGTTATCACGCTCCTCCATGTATGCATTATGGCTCGGTTGTGATGACGACCCGGGTATCTCAGCAAGTAAGAGCGCCGGCGTAAACGTAGGTGAGTCTCCAGGTGAGCTGCCACCGGCCTGGAAGGGCTGCGGATGGACTAGACCGTGAACACCCTCTGGAATGGGATCGACCTCATCCGCCTCATCTACCAGTCCTCCACCACCAGGTCCTCTAGCAGCAGCGCCGCGTCCTCCACGCGCACGGCGTCCTCCGGCAGCACGGCCTCCTCCTCTGGGAGCCCCCGGTGCTGCCTGATACTCAGCCTCCGGAACAGGCTCCGCCATGCGCCTAATCTCACCTGCCTGGCGGATACCATCCTCGGAAATCCTAACCATCTCCGCGGCAAGCCCCGCAAGCCCAGGGTAAGGCATATGCTCTAACCCCAAGATGCGTAAACGCTGTACGGCCACCAGCTGCATTTGTGTTTAACAGAAATAAAAAAGTTTATTTTTAAAACGTAACAATTAATGAAATTAGATAGGGGGACGCAAAGCTGGGTTGCCGATCAATCGGCGTGTAATCTGATGATACCAGCGCATGTAATGCTCAATGGGAGTCAAATGGCCGACCACCGCTAAAGTGCCCAACCTGTTCTCCCAACGGTGGAGCTGGACATCCATGAAAGCCAAAAAATTATCATCAATGGCAGCCCGATCATCCCGCTGGTAGTGTCGGAGCTCATGACGAACATCAGGGGGTATACTCTATGTATGCCCAAACTGTCGTAAGACACGCTCGGGCATGTGATCCTCTACGATGTCCAGGTGTATCAATGGACACCACGGCCTCCAAACCCCCTGACCTGCCCTACAGAAGGGGGGCAAACCATCTAATATAGCAGCGTACGACGTCCATATAAATAGAAATCAGTGATCACCATGTAGAAAAGACGTTTAATTAAATTATTAATGTAAATTTAAATAGTTTTACCGCATCATCTGTCATGTGATCAAGCTGGTCCCGGAATGGAAGAATACTGTGGTGCGTATCGACATCCCGGTCAAAACCCGTTGTCCACCTCCTCGCATAAGGCATGTCAATCTCGAGGTGATGCCTAGGTACGGGCTGAAAAGGCAGCATCCTCTCCCACGCCCATAACTGTAAGCGATATTAGAAAATACGATTTTTTAGTCGCCTTTTCAAGAGGTTTGTTGACATTACTGGAATGCACACTTAAATATTACCTGGAGAAGAGCAAAAAATCCACACACATCTCTGACAGCACCAATAGACGCTCGGCACAGGCATCTGTAAAGATACACCAAAACAGCACCGCCCCAGCTGTAGTCTCCCAAGCGGTCCAGATGCTCCAAAAAAAACAAGTAACGTAAACTGACAAAGGCACCCGATGAATTCGGGAACAAGATGCCCCCGAATATAATAAGCAGGTACAAACGGGCATGACGATCAACATTGTCCTGCGGGGTGTCGTCGCCAACCGGATCCAGACCCTCCAAATAAGTGCAGAGTGCACTAAGCTGAACCCGACTCTGTCCGGATATCTGGGCCGCGACATCAGGCACGAAGTGGGTGAGCCTAGTCAACTCTGTCACCCACGTCTGACCAGGAGGAGGCTCGTACCGAGTGTATAGTGGCTCTCGATCAACCCGCAATCCAAAGAGGACCTCTACATCCTCACGTGTAATCGTGGCCTCACCAGTGCGAAGATGGAAGGTATGTGTCTCTGGCCTCCACCGCTCAACCATGGCTGTGATGAGCACCCAATCATGCTGTACCCGACCAACGGACACGCAACGGTAGATGCCGCCCCGAATCAATATCTCCAACACGCGAGGGTGTGGGGGGTGCTCGCGTAAAAGAGTCCACGCTCTCTGCAGCCTACAGGGACGGAGCCTAGTAGATATCCCTATAGTACCGGCCCATAATAACTCTGACCTATGATTGTCTTGCAAAGACAATACTGATCTATCAGCGGGCCCCGGGTGAACAGCGGGCCCCAGGTGATCATCGGCCCCAGGGGGAACATTCGGATCCATGAAAGAGTCCGGTCTGTACAAACTAAATTAGTCATTATTCTTGAAATGAAAGATAAATTATATTAACTAATCGAAATTTAGCAGTAATATTTGTTTGGAACTCTATTTTGAATATGTAATATATTTTTAGTTGACCAAATAGCCAACACAACTACAATAAAATTAAACTAAGAGTTCATATTCGTCGACCACATATTTTCCTATAAACTTTACATTTTTATCGTTAGCTTATGTATTTATGAAAAGAAGAACTTTAACTATTCTTTTTAAGATAATTTTTTTTTATTTAACATATATATTCATGCTTTTAAAATTGTATAGATTAACATTTCATAATCGTTTACAACTTGTTTGGATGGTTGTTACCTATTGTATTATATTATGTTGTTAGTATAAATAAAATGTTTGCTTTGATTGCTACTTTAATTTTATTGTTATGTAATGACGAGAGGTTCTATTTTATCTAACCACTGATTTGGTCCTATATAATACAACATAATACGATAAATGTCAAAACAATACATAACAATCATCCAAACAAAATGTTAACAATATAATAATTCATTACCAATCAACTTCTTTCAATTCATAAAGAATATTTAACAAATACTCAATTAACAAAATAATAATTCATTAACAATTCATAAATAATTAACCAAATTCAACTCATAAACATATAACAAATTAACAATGTTAACAATTCATAAATAATTAACCAAATCAACAACTCATAAACATATAACAAATTAACAATGCATAAACATTTAATAAATTAACAATTCATAAACATTTAACAAATAATGAATTAAACCAAAAAAAAAAAAAAATTTTTTTTTTTTTTTGGAAATTAAGGACGATTAAATGTAAAACATGCATGCAATATAATGTATATAATAAAATAATAACAAAAGTCATAGTAGAAAACCTTAATCGAAGATTTTTTGTAGAGTTATTTTAATCGAGTTGTACGCCGCTTTTTCTCAAAATTCGAACTTAGAATCTTGCTCCCTGACTTGAATATACCGAGAATCTAAACTTTCCGGATGAAATTTAATAGAAAACGACGTTTTTAATGCGTGGGGACCACCTTGGCTCGCCTCCAATGACGTTTTTAATTTTTTTTTGCCACTGGAGGGGCCAGTGGTGGAACCCGATCGGGTTTATAGTGGAGGACTATAACGCATGATTTTACTGCGTTATAGGAGAGAGGGAAACTCCTATAACGCAGTAAAATCATGCGTTATAGGTGACACATTATTTAGTATAGCGCAGTATTTTACTGCGTTATAGTACTTAACGGGTCCGTCTCCGTTAGTACTATAGCGCAGTAAAATACTGCGCTATAGGTACTTTAGTAACTTTTTTTTTTGTTGGGATCTTTTGGTTCAAAATGTTTTTTTTTTTGAGCCATTTTGATTCCGGAGCCTAAGCATCAGGAACCAAATAAAAGAAATAAAAAGACACGTGAAGATGCCTCAAATAAAGCAGAGAGATACCCCTCCAATGGTGGCTGAAAATTTGCCTGCCCTGGTTCCACTGGTGGCGGTTCTATATATGCTACGTAATTCACCTTTTCATGTTTCTTTGTTATTTGGGAAATTTGCATTCTCAAATGTTGACAAATTCTACTTTTGATTAATATTGAACTAAGTATATTTAATTTCTAATTAGCTGAAATATATATTCTTTTTATCCTCGGTGTTTGAGTCTTTACAGATTTGTCAAAATTGTTAATCATTATATTATTTAATTATTCATGTATTATGTTAATTTTATATTATTATTTCATATCTGGTAGTGATATAGTTCAAGAAACATAGTAAATATGATATATTACTCCCTCCGTCTCATTTTAAGTGTCTTACTTTCTTTTTTTGATCTGTCTTAAAATGAATGTCTCTTTCCATATTTAGTAAGTTGACAAATTCAAACATGTTACGTGACAAGTTTCAAACCACAAGGGGAGCAAAACACAAATGTTAACAAACTTGAAGGTTAAAATGTGAGTCGTTACATATCAGAAGAACCAAAGTCATAATCTATCTAGCTGAGGGACCAAAAGTCTTATTATCCCTTATTATTATCTCTCCCCCACCTCCTAATACCATTTTCTAATTTTCTTTTCGGACTCTTACAGAAGAAGTTGAAACTGTTAAAAAAAAAAATGAATATTTTGTGGTTATCTATATGCTAACTATCTTTGTTTGAAAATATTGCCTATTATGCTAAAATAATAACAAAGATTTTCCCGCATAAGTGTGCTGAAAATATAGGGAATTTTACATAAATGACTACACTTTGGGGTTTAAATTTTGTCATAGCTACAGTTTCAATATTTACATTGCGTAGCTACAGTTTCCTCGCTGTATTCAAAAAATGGTTCGTTGTATTCATAAAACGGCTTAACTGTATTCATGAATACAACGAATAAAAAAAAATCAAAAATTATTTTCACTGTATTTAAGTCATATGTATTCAACTCAACTGTATTCACGTCAATTGTATTCAACTCAGTTGTATTCATTTATAGCTACTTTTACATTGTATTCACTCTATTGTATTTGAAAATTAGTGGTATTCAAACAACATAAATACAAAAAAAATTGTATTCAGCTTGCACAACTGAGTTGAATTTTCCCAAAAAAATTAACGAATACTGAATACAAAAAATAAAATTCACTGTATTCAGTTGTATACACTTCAAATTTACTGTATTCATTTTGTATATAAAAAGATCTCTTTCGAAATACATGCGATAAAACACTGTATACACTATATGTATACACTCCAATTTGAAATAAAAAAAAAAAAAAAAAACTCAAATCTGTGTGTTCATTGATTTTTGTATCTACGTCGTTGCACGATTTTTCAAATCCGGCATTGGAATCTGACCGGAAAAGCCACCGTCGGTCAGATCTGATGAATACATAGATCTGACCGCCGTCATCGTCATCAACAGTGGATATGCAATCCGACGTCCGACGTCCGCCGTCACCGCCATCGTCATCAACACTGGCGAACCATCACAACAACACAACATCTTCGAAATTTTTTGTCCTACAATGTAATTCCATTGCAATTTTTAGTCTTGTGAATCTGATTCTTAGATTTTTCTGCTAAGCGATGATTCAAATTTCACTAGTGTTTACCTTCATCGGAAAAGACATAGTGAACTTGAAGAACATTGAACATTTTTCATGGAAGAGAGAGCAGAAGGGAGGGAGAAAGGAGGAAGGAGAGAGAAAAATGTGAATACAAGAGTTGCTTTTTTATTTTAATCTATTTTGTATGTTTTAGTTATGGAGTGTAATTGATATACACATTTTAGCTATGAAGTGTAAATTAATTAAAGTATAGCTACTAGATAAAAATAAAGTCTAATGTTATTCTTTTCTTTTTTACATGGTAAAAACAGTCTCATGTAATGACAAGCAGATCAAGGACTCTATCTTTGCTAAAGTATTTAATATTAATGCTTTAATGGTAATCCAAAATAAATAAAAATAACATTTATAACAAATTAAATTATATTAATAATGTAAAAAATACTATAACATAATCAGAGTATATAACTTATACCATTTCGTTTAGCGTTTCTTTTTGTTATTGTCAGTCCACATGCATAGTAATGCGCTGTAAACGTCACAAGTAGGGGGTGTCAGCGATGACCCAAAAGTTGATGGCCCGTTCAATCCGTCCAAAATTTTATGGGTTGGGCTCAAGATAAATTAATATTGGGCTAATTTTAGTCCAATTCAACATAACCCATTCTAAAGTGATCTTCAACTTAGTCCAATTCTAACCCATTTTTAAGATTTACTTCAATTTGAGTTTATTACTTGATATTTATCTTATTTTTTCTATGTATTCACTTTTCTTGTATCATGTATCTCATAAGTTTGGGGTGTGTTTGATATTTGTGAAAAATATTTTTCCGCGAAAAATGTTTTCAGAAAAACTAGGTCAAGTTAGGCGGGTCATGACCCAGCCCATTTCAGCCCAAATAGCTTTTGGGCCAATGTTAGCTCAACCAATTTACTACCTCAGCCCATTTTGATTGACCCAATTTCAATCCAACCCTCCCATTTGACACCCCTTCACAAGTATTGAATCAAAGGACTAAACAACGGGTCATAGTCTAATCCGTTCAACTTGACCCATTAATTTTACAAACTTAAGATTTGGATTTCCATCTAATGTAAAAGAGACCTATAAAATAAAATAAAAATTGATTTGAATTCTATAACTAGTTAAACAAGAAATTTCATTTCTACTCTCGATCATAGTAAATAATTCACTCAGCTATCAATTTTTACTTTTTCTATCCGTTTAGACTTGCAAAAATTTTGCTTCCTGGAAAACCAAAAGTACAATTAATAAAGTTGAAAAGTGTAGCTTTTTTATTTGACTAACTCCAGTAAAAGGATCAAATCAATGTATATTTAAGCATACCAGCTACTCCATAATTAACACCCCTAAAACTATGACTTGTCTTTTCTCTAAGACATATCAATGCCGACTTAATCAATGGACTATGCTTTTAGGGCTCGTTTCTTTAGAAAACAAGTTATCCCGCGATTAGTTATTCCGAAATTATTATTCCACCTTCAATGTGGGATAAAAAAATACTATAATTTCGGGATAACTAATTCCGGAATTAATTATTCTGAATTTTTATTCCAACCAAACGTGAGATAAGGCGGCATTAAATTTTTATCTTAGGACTATTTTTGCTTATCTATCATACCAAACGAGCCCTTAATGTTATCACTATTATTAATCAAAGCACTTGCTTGGTAAAAACTCACCCAAATACGTTCTTCCAACTAAATTTTGGCTAAAAAGGAGAAACAAGGACGTGACTTGATCAGAAAGCTTAAGATCAGGCTCTCCTATATGACTTTAAATTATTGTGGATGCATGGATTCGTCACTTTTTAAGGAAAAGAATTGCGAAGCAAATCTTAATTTAAAATGGAAAGATGCATTATTGATCTATATAAACAGAGTCGTAATTTATTTTCTATCAATTTATGGATCTATTGTGCACTGTTGTGTCCTTTCCCGGTTCTTTCATAAAGATTCTAGAGACATTGAATTTTCTTCGATATTAATTATGAGGCACCTGCTTTTTGGAGGCGCATTCATGGATAATTAGAAAAATGCAGGTTGAGTTAGAAAAACCAAGTATCAGGACAATTATGCAATAAGTGAAATGACGACTAAGCGTTTATAGGACTTTCATTATTATACATTTCACATCATATGACACTCTAAGTTATAACCATAAAAGTCTAGTACCTATTATAAGGACAGCATATCAAGTTGCAAATTACAGGTAAAATTTCAAGATATTATCATATGTAGAATTTAAAATTTAGTTACAGTGGTTAATTTTTAAACACAGGAGCTAGTGGTATAATCTTAACATCAGTAAATGGGCATATAATCCTTTTGCTCAAAGTTTATTTGAACTGAGACGAGCTAAATGATAAGTCATATATAATTCAACTCCCCCAACTGTAATCAAGTTATTTTTCTTGTTTTCTTACAATTTATTTAGCTACCAAATAAAATTAATGATTCTTTATTTATTATGGTTATATCAAATGATAATTACTATGTTCTCTTATGCGCTATTTTGAACTGCATATTAGCCCTATTTAACATAACTTTTAAAGGGTCATGATGAGTTATAGCATTTCATGTTTTTGATGATTTAACAAATGGGCCAAGGACCAGGTCCTCCATCAAGTTTCATTGGAGTACTGCACGGTACTTAACAGCCGTAAAGCTGCTGCACTGTTCAAGCAGAATTGCAGCAGCACAGCTGTATATGTGCTAGAAACTAAAAGCCCTTAAAAAGTCACCATTCATGATCATATGTCTCTCACATGCTCTCTATTTGGTCTCATATATATACAACATGTTGACATCATTTGACCTAACATTTGCCAATCCAAAAGTAACATTTTTCTCAAGTGTAGCCGTCATTTTTTCAAGGTGCTCACAAGAACAAGATCTCAAAAAACAGAGGGACCAGTTCCTGTCACTGAAGACATATGAAGTCCTTAGGATAATTAAGTCTCGTTTCATGTTCTTAATTTGTATTCCTACACTGCTTGTCAAGAAGCATCATAGTAGGATTGATTTCAATCTTTGTAACTTTTTTTTTTCTTGGCTAGAGTTAGCTAAGTATCAGTTAAGTCGTTGGCTAGAGTTAGTCAAGACTTGGAGCTTTGCAATAGAGTTATTGTAAAGGTGCTTACAATGGGTGTATTGCGAGGGTTAGAGATTAAGAGTTTAATTCCTAAGTTGCAATAGGTTGTAATCTGAAGTTGCTCGTTTTTAGTGAAGTTGAAAATCCTATTGGGTAGGTCATGGTTTTTAATCCTTCGAGCAAGTAGTTTTCCACGTAAAATTACTTGCCTTATTTACTTCCTGTCAATCTGTGAAAATAGTTTAAAGTCCTAGTCCCTCAGGCTGTTTTAGTAAATTCTCAGGTTGTGAACTAGCAAAGCGTGAACCCATAGGTTCTATCAGGTCATTTGCACGATTTTCCTTAAATGCACTGGTTTTTAATTTTTGTCCCTCAAATTGGTGGTCTTTAATTTTTGTCCATCGCTAAAAATTTCTTGGTTTCTAGTTTAAACCCCTGCCCAGTCAAAAATTTTAAAAAAAAAATCGCAAGGTACAGTTTAGATTGGCAAGGTAGAGTTTTGCCTTCAGGTAATTTTATTTTTTTTACTTAGTTGAAATTTTACAAACCTCTGCCTTAAGGTCTAAATTTTTCCCGAATAGGCGTAATTTTGGGCAAAAGTTATGCCTTAAGGCCTAATTTTGGGTAAAACTTTGCCTTAAGACCTAACTTTTGCCGAATAGGCCTAACTTTGCTACAAACCTCTCCCTTGCGATTTTTTTTTTTTTTTTTTTTTTACTGAGCTAAGGTTCGAACGCAGAATCTTGAAATATTAGGTGAAGAGCAAAAATTAAAGACAACCAATTTGAGGGACAAAAATTAAAGACCCGTGCCTTTGAAGGATATCCGCACAAAAAGAAAACATTACTTTTGAGTAATTTTTACTTGGCGTAGCTTACTATGTTATATATTTATGGAACATAACTATATTTTTTAATAATTAAGTTTAGTAGCTATAATATTATATTTTTACAACTTATAGCTACCCACTTTTCTACCAATTAACTTACTACTCCCCACACCCCTATTTTTTAGCTGCACACTTTCTCTCTCCCCCCTTTTCCTAAATATACACGTTTCTAACTCCCCATCTCCCCTAATTTCGTGCTTTTCAAATCAGTTTCTGATTTGTTTCACTTCCTTTTTTTACTCTGTATTAACTGCTCATTAATTTCAACCTTTTACCCCCAAAATTCAATTCTATTTCCTAAAATATGTAAGATTCTCTATTATTTTTGCGTTTTAAACGACGAATATATATATTTAAATTCATCTGTTGAAATATCGAATTCAAGTTGAATTCATAATTGAGGTAATAACGTTTTCACTGCAACTTTTTTTTTTTAATTTTTCTGAAATTTTGAAAAATGTAGTCAAAATATATGAAAAATATATCTGAAATATAATCAACAGAAACCAGAATAAGTAATATTGAACATATTAATCAAAATATAATTAAAAAATATAGCTAAAATATAGTCATAATTGAGGTAGCAACGTTTTCACTGCAACTTTTTTTTTTTTTATGAAATTTTTCTAAATATAATCAAAATATATGAAAAATATATCTTAAATATAGTCAACAGAAACCAGAATAAGTAATATTGAACATAATAATCAAAATACAATTAAAAATATATCCAAAATATATATGAAAAATAACTAAAAAGTTCAAAAAAATATAAAAAATAAAAAAGTTGCAATTACACGGTGAAACGTGTAATTCAATTGAACAAATCAAGCTTTGCATGATTTATGGAACATTAAAAAGAGATTTTTTTAGTTATATTTTGGGAAAAAATATGAATAGAGTTTTTGAATTCAAATTTTATGTGAATGATTAGATGTTGAATGAGATATGTGATTAGATATGGAAGAGAATAAAATTTGCGTGATTTATGGAACATTAAAAACAGATTTCTGTTTAGTTTGATTTTTTTTTCCCCTTAATAGAGACATTATTTGCTCAACAGTTCCGTGTATTTAGTCTATATTTTGGCTATATTTATGCGACGCGTCCAGAACCTAAATATAGGAAAAACCAGCTACGAATTGTAAATAATGAACTTATAGTTATAACTTGATAAAAGCAGCTAAAAGATAGCTATTTATGAAAATTTTACTACTTTTGAAATAGCTGATTTGAGTTGGCCTAAATTGACCCTTCAATCATTATAATATGAGGTCATTGGCACATGCTCCTATTTTGTATTTGTCTTTAATTTTGCCTCTCATGACAGATAATTTTTTTGCCGGATAAGTTCAATTGCTAAAGAATTAAAGAACTTATGTCTCACTAGGTATAAGTTCAATCGCTAAAGAACAAAAATTAAAGACCAGCCCATTTGAAGGACAATTCGTGCAACTTCTTCAATCTTAAGTGGTTCAACGTGTCATATTTTTATAGATTAATTTTAGCACTTTTTTTCACATGGAAGGAGATAACCCTACCATTATTCATGGAGGAGACTTTGGAAGGCAAAAATCCAACAACTCCTGACTTTGGCATATCCCTTGTCTTCCAATTTTTCCCCCTAATTTAGCTCGCAGCATTTGTGCTTCGCAGATACATGCTAGCTTATTTCTGTATATACTCTCAAATGCGTCTTTAAAGGTAAAGCATTAAAGGACAAAAAATTCAGCATATTCCTGTCAACATCGAGCAAAGGTCCACACATAAAATAAAAAGGACAAATAATTATTATTTTTAAACGCTCACGAAGTAGGAGTAGTTATTTTTTCCATTTACAGCAATATATGAATTGTACGGTTTGCATTTCTATTATGGTTACTTTCTGTAAACATATAGAGCCAGTTTGGCTTAGCTTATAAGTTCTTTTTTGAGTGTTTGACTGATCAGTTTATAAATTATTTTGTGTTTAAAATAAGTTAAAAAAATAAGTTAAAAAAATAAGTTGTAAGTTGGTCCGTTTAGTTTAACTTAAAAAAAACAGCTTATAAGCTAAAAAACCAATCCAAACAGGCTCATAGTATGAGATAAGAAGGTTACTTTCTCAATTTGGGGGATCATTTGATTTGTCATATCCAGTTTCTTCATTTGTAGTGTCTAAAGTTTTTTAATGATCAAGTTTTTTTCCTATGATTCCAGATTCAATTAATTTAAGAAATATTCGCTGCTATATTTTTTCACACAGCACCATCATAAGTTAGCTAAATTCAAGTATTATTATCCTATTTTCTTGGTTATATAGGCTATTAGGTGTCAAATGGATATGCTGAGTTTAATTTGGAAAGTTTAAAATATGATCAATCAACTCGTTTTAGGTTGATTTTGAATGGATCAAGATGGAGTAGAGAATAAGACTCCAGGTTATAGCCTAATCAGATCAACTCTAACCAAATTTTAATTTCTTTTATTATACTTTTCTAATTTATTTTAGTTATCAAGCAAACTAAAAAAAAACCTTTATACTAATATTTTAACAAGTTTTCTCGTAGAAATGGCAACAGCTAGCCACTTTTAGGACTGTTTTTGTTGTATATCCTATTTGACCAAACTTATTTTTTTTTCAAAAGTGTTTATTTTTTTCAATAAGTGTTTATTTTAAAAAAGTAACGCGTTTGGCCAAGCTTTTGGGAGAAAATAAGTACTTCTGGGGAGTAGCAGAAGTAGCTTTTCAGAAGCTTAAAAAAATAGCTTATGCCCTAAAGCACTTTTTTGAAAAGCACTTTTGAGAAAAATACACTTAGATCACTTTTTAAAAGCTTAGTCAAACATTAATTGCTGCTAAAATGTGCTTTTTTTAAATTAATTGGCCAAACACATTATTTTTTGCAAAAAGTATATTTTTGAAAAACACATTTCAAAATAAGCTGATTTTAGAAGTTTGGACAAACAGAATAGCAGTAATATAACCGGTGTTTGCAAATTATTTATTGTTTATTAGTCACAATTTAAAGCAGATAGATAGTGCTTCTTCTTTTTCTCCACTTCCTCGAACTTCAGATCAATGCATTGTGTCCTGAAATTCATGTTTTTCAGTTCAAAATTTCAGGACATTGTATTTGTATGTTCAGTTTTTTCAATTCAAGCTTCAGTTTCAGATTTATTTAGTGTCCTGAAGTTCAATTGTTTTAGTTCGAAACTTTAGGAGTTTTTGGTTTTTGGTTCAAAGCTTCAAAACTATCTCCTTATGTTTAATTTTTCAGTTTGAAACTTCCACACACTATGTCCTTAAGTACAATTTTTAGTTTGAAACTTTACGACACTCTGTCTTTAAGTTCAACTTTTTAATTCAAGACTTCTGGACACTGTATTCTCAATTAAGTTTAGTTTTTTCTATTCAACGCTTCATACAGTCATGTCCATAAGTTCAATATTTTTAATTCAAACTTCAGGCTTGTGTCCTGGTGTTCAATTGTTGTTGTTCAACTTCATGAGGCCGTCAGGCATAAGAAAGAATTATAAGGAGAATAAGAAAAAAAAAACGTAGTAGTAGTGGCCAACTTGTTATATTTTTATTTATGATTTGGTGATTAAACCAATGCATATGTTCATGAAATTGTGTCTTTTAGTAAGGATTCCACAGTTCAAACTACAGGACTCTGTGTCCTTATGTTTGAACTGTGTAGTCCAAACTTCACTTGGTACTACTGTAAGAATAAGGTGACGTAAATAGCCTATATGATTTAAGAGCCATACTTTATTGCAAGATGTCAATTCCTGTTAATGTAAATATTAAGAAGAAGGCATTTATAGAAGAAGGGAGAATAAACAAGAAGAAAACAATAAAAACGGACGATATCCTTTTTGAAGTGTTGGCTAAACTTTAAATCATTTTTGAACTTGGTAAAACTTAAACATCTACCCAAAAATGACACTGGTGCACTTTCTGTCTTGGGTTAATTTGTGCCACATATTTATCCAAATAAGCATAATTTTTAGATGAGCTGACTTGACTGGTAACCAAATTGATCAACTAAGCCAACTTGCCAAGACTTTATGAATCTGCGCCTCGTATTTTTATAGGTTAATTTTTTCATTTCTAAAATTTATAATACTTTTTATAAGAGCCTTTTTTAGAAATGCATATACTAAATCTAGGGGATCCATAGCCGGGGATTTCGCTCAGCAATTTAATTCGGAGGAAAGAGGGTCCTGTCCTGTCCTGTCGAAGGAATAGGAGAACCTCACAAACAAGTCAACAAGTAAAAAAGAAGGCCAAAAGGTCCTAAATTTATCCTTAGATTCCTCATTTACCATTTAAATTGACCCTTATTTCAATTGACACCTAAATTAGTATACATTTGAATCCATTTAGCACCTTTTGATAATCAATAAAAAAATATAAAATGTGTTGGATACACACGCGATGACATGGCAAAAAAGACCAATTAAACAATGACATGTTGCAAAAGCGTTAAAAAATTATTAAAAAAGAAACTTAAGTAAAAAAAAAATATTGTAAACTAAAAGGCCAAAGTCAGCCGCTACCACCTCCGTCCGGTCACCACCTCCATCTGACCACCGAAAAAAAATCCATTATTTTCCTCCACCCGTCATTGCCCATCCTTTCTCCATCACCGATTTTCCTCCTCATCTCCATCTTTATCTTCTTCCTCTTTTCACAAAAATAAAATCACCATTTTTTCTCCACCCATAAACCACCCTGTGACCACCTCCGTCACACCACCGACGTTCCACCCCATCACCACCTTCATCTCCTCTACAAAACTGACCCCTCAACTACCCAGCCACCTCACCGCGCTGTTTTTCCGTCCAAACGTCACTGTTAAATACTCCACAAAACCAAAAACGAACCCCTTCTAAACCCCCCCCCCCCCCCCCAATCTCCACTGCCGTCCCCCGCCACCCCCATTTCTTCTTTTCTTCTTCTTCCTTACCAATTACCCACTGATACAAGGAGTAAGAAAAGGATGTTGTGATACAAATTAATGGATTCAATCTTTTAATTTTTTTAACAATTCAAGAACGATGGTGGCGTTTTCAAATCTGAAAATGGTGTGGTGGCAGCGGAGACGACAGAACTGGAAAACGATGGTGGTGAATCCGCGAAGGAGAAGAGTGGATGACGGCGGCAGCGGCGGGATTGGTGGTGGGTGGATGCTAGCAAAGAGAGATGAAGAAGAAGATATCATTTTTTTTAAAGGAAAATGCCTAATTAAATGCCTTCCACGCGCCTGACTTAAGTGTATCACACACATTGTGCCAAATAAGCAAAAAGTGTTTAAGTGGTTCAATTCAAGAGTCGTTTAGGTGTCAAATTGGAACAAGCATCAGTTTAGGTGACCACGAAAAATTTGAAGACAAGTTTAGGGGTTGCTTATGACTGGAAAAGGGCTAAGAATATTCCTGAGCTATACAAATAGATCAAATTTATCATCCGTTACATTTGATTCAAAAATGCCTTCGCCGTTATGTTTGACTTAAAAATGCCTTTGCTGTTACGGTTTTTGCTAAAAAATGCTCTTGCCATTACTTTTTTTTTACTCAGAAATGCTCTTCAACTAGTCTAATAACTCGAAAATCGGTATTTTGAAAACAATTAATTGAAGAAAGTTCTCATTGCACCAAAACAAGAGAAAATGAATTAGTTTTACCCGTGAACTATTTGAAATGGGGCAGTTTTTCCTACTAACATTTGGTCCTTTTCTCACTCTCCAAAGATTTTTATTTTTATTTTTTGTAATTTAATAAGTACATCTATTATTTTAAAAAAAAAAAAACATTATAATGAAAGTGATAGTTTCTTAATCTTGGCCAGCCAAGGATAGGTAACTTGAGAAAACATATAAGCTTATAATTTAACGACCTACATGAGTGCCCAATAATAATAATAATAACAACTATAACAATATTACAATTAATTAGTACATTGTGTATGTGTAATAACCAGTGCTATAAATCTCCTATCAAGTAGTTAGCAAAGGGTATTTCTTTTCTACGAAGAAATTGACTGCCAATGACTTTTAATTCACACAAACCATATTATTAAACGAAGTCTCAATTTACGACTAAGACTTTCTTCACACACTTGTCAATATCCCCATGGCTTCTGTACTTTTTTGGTTTTGCATTTGTGTTCGGTTTAATTTAATAATAAGATGTTTAATAACCTTGATTAATGTCAAGTAATTGTGGAGTCATAGTTGTCAAAGCAAAGGTAGAAATTTTAGATAGCGTTAGGTTTTTTTTCCTTAACCCCGTAATCTCTTATGCGTGGGGAAGAAAGAAGGGTTTTAAACCACCTAATCCTACCACATCTATCAGATTTTTTTCAAAGTTTCTTATGTCATGTAATCTTTCTTTATATTCATAAAAAAAGGACATATTATTAATTGAGGTGGCCCATATGATGGATATTGTGGAGGTTGCACTCATCAATGATCATGGAATATCAAATATGCAGTTGGTTAGGGTCTTAGGGCCCACCAGCGGGATCTACTTTGTAGTATGGATTCACACAAATTCAGTAATTATTTAATTATAATTTTAGTTATTACTATATATTAACTTGAAATTATTAAGAAACTCATACTTTCCTGATTAAATTGGGTTTGCAATTTCTTTTTATTTTTCTAGTAACAATATCTACCCATATGGTATATGGAGTTTAGGTCTGACCCTGATCGGTATATTTTTATTAGAAAAAAAAAACAGAGAGAAAAACTTGGAGGAGGATATAGCCTCCATATAAAAGTGAAGAGTGTTCTCATTTCACTCTTAAAAGTTCTTTTGAGCATGGCAAATAACTGCACTGGGCAATTGACCACAACCTTCTGGTCTAGAAATTATATATAGCGGCCATACGTAAGTGCAACATCAAGAAAGAGATGTGTTGTTCGTACGTGTGTTATTAATTGTACATGTTTCCAATCATCTATTGTAATCATCATAATCATAGGCCATCAAACTCTTCTATTGAAAAATTAGCAAAGAAGTTGTGCATTTAATTCTAAAGATTATATAAGGGTACACTGATAAACAGTCATTCCGTACAAACCATCAGCTTTCTGGTTTAAGGGCTTTCGGAGGAAAAATGGATTAAGCTATATATTATTTTATTTAAAAAGCTACATACAAGTACAATTTTCATAAAGCTATCAATTAATACTTAAATATAACTGAACATATCATATAAGTGACCTAACTGAGTATATATATATTTACACTATCCGTGTATAAAATATAAACTCAAGAAAAGGAAAAGCAAAAACGTGAAGAAAAAGATTTGGAGCAAGTATATAGTACTAGCAAATTTACTAGCTCAAAATTCAAATGGATAGTTTATTAAACATTTATAGCTAATTTTCTTGCCCTCGTTTTACAACAAACTTAACGGTGCGCTTAGGGCTGTACAAAGAAAACCGACAAATCACACCAAATCGATAATCCGAATCAAAACGAGAAAAAAATCCGACTAGTGATTTGGTTTGACTTGGTTTGGTATTGAAGAAAAAAAACCAACATAATTGGTTTACTTTGGTTTTAACTAAAAAAAAGTCAAACCAAACCAAACCAACCCGACAATACATATATACAATTTTTAAAAATATTTTATACATAATTTTTTTTATTTGTAATGCGATTTATAAATATTTCTTAAAGTTTTTCATAGTTTTTGTCTTTTAACATATTATTTTAAGTTTGGACTTAGAATTTTGAGTGGTTCAATAAGTTCTATATCCCATAGATGTTAGCAACTCAAATAAATTCAAACTAAAATCAAATCAATACTAATGCTAACAAAAATAAATGCAATTTTATCACTAGGAATGACAATAATGTTGGAATCTATTCTTTAGTTTTGCATTGGTTTAGATAGTGAAAATACATAACTTAATTTTATTTTATTTTTGTCAAGTAATTAATGGAGATGGGTACTTATTAGTCATACTTATTTTAGCTTGATTCGGTATTTTTAGATTATGATAATTCTCATTATGGCTCTTATTAATTAGCAATATTTATTTTGCTATTTCATTATTCTTTTTGTTGAATATTTTATTACATATTTTAAGAAAAACCTTAATTATATAGTTGTATCTTACTATGACTAAAGAAACATTTGAAGTAAAAAAGTTATATTTTTTATATGAAGACTTTTTGGAGAAAAACTCGAATAACCCGAAAAAATCAAGAAAACCCGAGATTAAAAAACCCAATTTATGTTGGTTTGATTTGGTTTATAGATTTTAAAACTCGATACAATGGTTTGATTTGATATTTGAAAAATCTAAACTAATCCTGTCCATATACCCCTAAGTGCGCTATTTCTTTTCGTAGAAATCAGCTATTACTTCTAACGGTAATTATCATTTCTTAGCTCAGCAATAGTCTTAACTGTTTTAAAAGAAGATTTGAACTACCCATGCTAAAGTATAGCTATCCATTCTAGAAATTTCACCTCCCTAAATGTGTTATATGCCCCTTCATAACATGCAAATAGATTAAGGAGAAGGACTAGTAAAAATACCCATTAATATTTTGTTTGGGATTGAGGTGCTGCATGCAAATTAAAGCGTTAATTTTCCTTCTCGGTCTTTACCCTCAATCTTTCATTTTCTTTTTCCTTAGCTTAAATTTTAACGTAGTTTCGATGATATGTATAGCCGATCTATATCAATACCACTAATTAACAAGGCTTCATTTCATGAATTCACCATGCAAGCATGCCAATGGATTATATAGCCATCTCGCTGCAACATTTATCACCAATAAAGTGCGAGCGAGAGCAGGCAAATAAAGAAAAACCCATACCTAGTTAAGCCTTTCTCTAAGCTTAAGAACATTCCGCGATTTACAAAAATATTATGGGGAAAGAGTTGTAAAATCAGAACAAGAAATTTACATTATATAACGAAGTATACAGCCAACACGGATTAAAAAAGATAGATACATACAAAAAAAAAAAAAACCGTAATGTACTAAACGCTGTGTGTGGATGTGTACATGTGGGAGCCCACTTAACAATCAATAATATTACAACTATAATGCCTCAATTCCAAGCAAATTGAGTCGTCTATATACTAATCCTCACTGTCTACATAGACTAATTAATGTACAAAAACTTCATCCTTGTTCCAAGCCTCGTAACTATCAAGAAATGTCATGCATGAAGTGTTCTTCGAAAAATAGCTCTGGCCAATATGAAGAAGTCCCTTGATCAGCAGCATTAGTGGAAGTGCTGCTTGAATCTCCTTGATTATTGCTTATTGAAATTTCAGTCAAAGGTGGCAAATGACTTGAAGAAAGTGGAGAAGCAAGAATATTATTCAATGGGCAACTTGGTGAATCATTAAAATGGTGATCATTAATATCACTTGTGTTATTATTATTCAAATGTGTTTGGAAATTGAAAGGGACTTCTTGTGTGTCTGGCAATTGCAAAGAATTAGTATCTTGATTGTGGAGTAGTTGAGAGCCAGAGTTTTCATTGGAGAAAAGTGTTTGATTTTCAAGATTGGATAAATTTAAAGAAGAGGTATTTCCTTTAACAGTATTTGCCAAATTAAATGCCCCAAGCTCTCCAAGATTATTGTAAAATTGAGTGTTTGAGATTGTAGGCGGTAGGGGATGATTATTCGAAGACTGGAATAGAAATTGTAAATATTGAAGCTTAGCTAACTGGGCAGCTTCTGATTGTAATCTAACAGCATGATCTTCAAGTGGATGATGCTGAAGTAAATTTGCCAAAGCTATTATATTGGGCAAGCTTGCAAATAAATCAGTTCTTGGCCTGTGAGTCATTGGATCATATCCCATTTGAATTAGCTTCTTCTTTAAATGTGTGTTCCAGAAATTCTTGATCTCATTGTCTGTTCTTCCGGGCAGGTGCGTCGCGATCGCAGACCATCTACGACCATAATATATATCACAAGATTATCAATATAAATTCTTACAAACAAGAAAAAGGTGGAAATTTAAAAACAAATGTGGTAACAATAACAATAGCTATGCCTCTCGAGTCAGCGATATGAATTCTCATTGTCCATATCACTCCATTTTTAACCTTATCTTAGTCAATGAGTATTATATAAAGAACAATAGAAAATAAAACAAAAGCATTAGAAGTTAATTCTTCTTTATAGGCGTTTGGCCATAGAAATAACATATTTTCACTTTATTTGGAATTTTTGAAGTTGGAGTTGAAGATAGAGTTGTGTTTGGTTATACTTTTTACAAAGAATATTTAATTGTTTGAATATACTTTTATTAAATAAAACATGAAATATGATTTATACCCCCTCCCCCCAATTTTTTTTTTTAAAATTGGCAAAAATACCCATCTTGATTAATCTACTTGAAACATACAACCATGTCTGCTCTAAAAAAGTAATATCTCATAAAGTCATAATGCATAATCACGTAATGTCATAAATTGAATCTCATATATTTTTTTAAGTACAAAAAAAAAAGTGGTTCACTAATTCAAATGTCATGATTAATTTACTTTTCACGCTTTTTATAATCTATGCAATAAATAGAAACTCAATTAAAAATATCCGGCTGACCCAAAACCCAAACCGATGAAACACTTGATTAAATTGGAATGAGGTAGAGTAAAATTTGAAAAATGAAATATAAAAAAGTGAAAACTGGTATTTTGAGGTGTTCTCCAAATTTCAAATACAACTTCAAGTTGTATTTGGAATTTTCATGGCCAAAAGCTGATTTTTAATAGTTTGAAAAAAAAATCCTCAAGAATAATTCTCATGGGCAAACGACTCATGATAAGAAAATATTCACAACATTATTCTCATGAAAAATGAAAGTAAATGTGATGAAGTGTAGAAATAATTAATTACTCCACGTACTTGTTTCCGAGGATGGAATGGAGATGAAGAATTGTTTGTTCTTCTTCTTCAGAGAATTTGCCTCTCTTGATATCAGGCCTCAAATAATTAGTCCATCTTAACCTGCAGCTCTTGCCACACCTATTAAGACCTATAGAATATGAACGCAATAAATGTTACTATCATTGTTGAAAAATAATCTATGATATAAACCAAGAAGTGGAAAAGAAGAGAGAAGAAGTGACAAAATGACCCCCCCCCCCCCCCCCCCCACACACACACACACACACACTTTTTTTGGAATAATATTAAACCTGCAAGTTTAGGAAGGGCTCTCCAACTGCCATGGCCATGTTTGTCAATATAATCAACAAGTTTTTGATCTTCTTCAGGAGTCCATGGTCCTTTTTTTAGGCCGTTTTCATCACGAGAAGGAGACCTGCCCATTTTGTGGGAACTAGAATTTTTCTGTATAATTACTTGCTGGTTAATGGTTTCTTCTTGTTGATGCTACCAAAGCCATGTTTGTAGTATTTATAGTACAATAATTGATCAGTCTAGTTTCTTGTACTCCTTCCGTCCCATAAAGATTGTCTTACTTTTGTTATTAGTTTGTTCCAAAAAGATTGACACATTTCTATATTTAGAAACAATTCAACTTTAGGAGTTACAACCACACAAATATCTAAGACTTGTTTTGGACCACACATTTCAAAAGTCTTCCTTTATTTCTTAAACTCGGTATTAAGTTAAACTAAGACAATCTTTTGGGACCAAGGGAAAAGTACTTAATTTAATCCATTTAACAAATTTGATTTGACAGTTTAGTTTTTTCCCTTTGTTTTTTTGTTCATATATAAACAAAAGTGGGATACATTAAGTGGACAAGGTACTCAAAATTCTTTGTTTTTTAAACATTATTCTAAGCTAGATATTAACTTGGTCAAAATTCTAAACAAGGGGTAGAGGAAACTGCCGACCACATGTATAGATTGTTCTACGAATACGTATTAATTATTAGCACAGTTCCAGGAGTTGAACTTTGTCGCTCCACATGGTTTTGAAATGTGGTTCTTGATCAGGTTACGACTTAATTAATCCATCCACGTATGTATGTATAGCTCCTTAAGGGTTCGTTTGGTTGGGAAACAAGTTATCCCAGGATTACTTATATATCTTGGGATTAGTTATCCACCGTCCCACCAGGATAAAATAACACTATAATATTTTGAGATAACTAATTCCGAGATTAGCTATACCGTGATTTTATCCCAACCAAATGTGAGGCAGACTCATCTCAAATTTAATTCCGTGATTATTTATCTCTTATCTCTCGTACCAAACGAACCCTAATTGTTTAGTTGCATTCTTGCTTTTGCAAGAACTTTCTGTTAAACACTTGTTTTTGTTAAGTTTTACTATTTTTTTTTCAATCTTAGACGACATTACTTGAATTGCATAAGTGGAAGCTAAAATTATTTATTCTTATTGCTAAAGGTTGGTCATAGAGATCGCGAACTTTTTTGCTTGAAGCCTTGTTTGTTATTAATTTTTAGTGTGTTTAATTTATGTTTCCTGCCAAGTTTTGTTCTAGTTGAAAGCAAAAAAAATCTTGATGAATAAAAAAGGAGATGTCCTCAGCAAGTTAAGAAGAATTCGACATAATTTATAATAAGAAACCGACATTTTATAGTAACATGAGTAGATTAAAATATCATATGTATTGATACTTCTCATCAGCTTTTGGTCATTCTTATTGTTTTACATTTTTATGACAACACAGTTGTGGTAATGTCTATCTTATATTTTGCTAATGGAAGTTGTGATAATCTCTTTTATTTGAATCTAAATTATTATATGAATTGGATTCGGTCGAATTTAATAAGCTCATCATTCACCAGTTTGCGCTTAAATTTATTCACGTCAAATCTCGTGTTACTCATCAAACACATAACTTAATAGTAGTACTTATATAATTTTATAAAGTTTATACTGTTTGACATGAAATACACGTGTCGAGACACTAATGTGTGCGCGCGCGTGCATATATATAAGGTCATTATTTAGTTGTTTATTCTTTATGTGATATTTTAATTAACATGTACACTTTCTATGTACATGCATACTTTTGTATAAGTAAAGCAGCCAAGAGCAGAGAGCTTAATTACTGGGTTCAGGCAATGTTGATAGATTTGGTAATGTCGAAACAGTACGTCTTGACTACATGTGGAAATAGGCAGTGTTGATAGATTTGGTAATGTTAAAACAGTACGTCTTGACTACATGTGAAAATCAGTACTGTAATTGCGTTCAATTTCTAGTGTTAATGTAAAAAAATTCTTACACGATACACACACACTAATTTACAATGAAATACGAGATAATTTACTTTGGTCCACCATGTTAAATACACTGACAATTTTTTATAATATCAGTGTACACAAATTAAATCCTAATTAAACTACCCTGAATAAACATGAACAGCTGATGTGTCATGTGATAATGGGACCAGGTGATTTGCTAGTCAAAAATGACACAGCCATGCAAATAGAGCTTTCAATATACTTGCGTCATTTGCTGGCGTGGCCTTTTTTTTTTTTTTTCCTTTTTTTAAAATCTTAAGCCATCATCAAGGGTTGTGAATCCTTGATGTGGAGTTCAGGCTTGACCTCTACCATATCTATTTCAATGCACAAAAAATTACATACTTAGAGGGGAATATGTACCAAAACCTCTAACCCGAAAGATTACATTGAGAGGCAAAAAGAGAGAAAGGAATTAAGCCTATAGAGTTCCCTTTCATATGAGAAAGATGTGAGAATCCTAACTTACAAAAAAAATGATTTTTTCATATCTTCTCCGCATAGAAGGGAGTTACTATTTGTATAGTTGGATTAAACCTTTAACCTCTCTAGGCAACTGAGAAGAAGTATAGAAGGTTTCCATCCACCAGATGATGCCAGTTTTGCAAAAAAAAAATCAGCCACTTGATTTGCTTGAGATTGCTTTAGTCAAAATTAATTTGTACAGAGCACTTTTTCTTAAACCCTTGTCCACTGACACATTTTCTATTTATCCCATTTTCTTATATTAATTCGTTTGAGTGCATACACACTCTTATGCTTAACTTGTTAAATGAAGCTTACTTGTACAGTAAGCTAACTTTTGATTTACGAAACATGAGAAAAATCTCTAACTAGGTTAGGACAACTTTTATCAACTGGTCCGACTTGAGTGGTCCATTCTAGGCCCAAATGCTTCCGTGTTAATAAAATTTGCTATGTGCAAAAAAAAAAAAAAAAAAAAAAAACACAAGAGGAGAATTTCATCTACAAGTAAATGACATTTTTTGGGTTTCCACCCGGTGCTCAAATCAATATAGGATTCCATCTAATTTGAATTTGTGCCACATAAGTCTTATTTAAGGGAGATTCGCTTTTTATCTGATTTTTTTTTTCATTCTGAGGACTCAAATCGAAACTTCCAACTAAAGGTAAAGGGATCTTATCCATCTATCTACAACCTTTAGTGGTATAAAAAGACTTATCAGTAGTATTATATAGGACAAAAAAGCAATAATATGGAATTCACTCAAGTTGGCATTTCCTTTTCCAAGCATACAACATAAGTTGTCGGAATTCTTAATCACACTTAAACTGAGGATTTGAATTATCTCTCGAACATCTTAAAATTATATACCACTTTTCTTTTTAAGAATATTAACAACATCAGGTGAATATTTTGTTGGAGAAACCAGAGATCAAATCATATTATCCTTATGCCAAAGAAAATAAGAAAACGGAAAAAGAATGAAAATTTGATGAATTGAAATTGTTGTCCAGTAATTACAACTTCATATACACTTAGCTGTCAATATTTTACGTAAAAATTGTACGGCTAGCCACTTTTCAGACCGATTTTAAAAAAAAAAATAGTGTGTGTAAATTTGTTGAAAAGTAATTAAATTTATGCGAAAGCACAAATAGTCTCGTAGATTTCAAACTTAAACAAGTGAATAATCCAAGATATAATCGTGATTTTTGAAATTCTTGAATTTAAAAAGTTGAATTTACTTTTTAAGAAGTTTTAAGTTTATGACTATTTTTCGATTATAAGATAAAAAGAAAATAGCTATTTTTGGAACTTTACCCGATTTTTACCCCATCAAAGAGTCATTTCCCATTTTTTGTCTCCTTACTCCTATTCACATGGACCATCCCATCTCAAATATAATCCAAAAAAGTAAGAAACCATTGAAAACTAAAAATAAAAAACCCCTAGCTCCGACAAAAATAAAAGGGAGAGTAAGTAACAGTTAGCCATGAGATATGGCGTATTGAACACGTGTTTACCATTCTTAGTTAATGATAGCACGTAAGCTAACAAATCTAGGAATTTAACTAGAAGAAAATGACACCAACGTATATATACTGAATATAAAAATGAGACCTATTTCACAGTGGTATTATATTGAAGAGTTTTTTTTTTTCTTTTAATGTAGATTGAATATTGCAAATACAAGAAAATAGGTAATGTCGCTGGAAAGTGACTTTTATGGCAAAGGGTGATGAAAGTCACTTGACTATAAGAAAGAAGCTGGTTAGAAGTAAAGTTGGTACAGCAAACATCCTAAATCTTCACCTAATTATTGGAACAAAATAAAAATACTTTCACATTTAGAACGTCTTTAAATATATGGCTTTTGTTGCTTTCTTGTTATGCCAACCAAAAATCTTTTGTTTACCGACAGAGTTCTAGTGTTTAGTATAAAAAATATTAAATTTGTTTAGTATCGTATAAGCTACTCTTTTAGTTGGATTTTTTCAATTTGCACCCCAGTATATATATTAAATTTTAACTTGCATCCTATCTTCATATTTTTTATAATTTACCCCCTAATCAATTTTTTTCTTTGCAAAATTATTAAATGGATTCATTTTGGAAAGGGTAAAAGATAAATTACGTTTGTATTTTCCTTCTTTTTTTTTTCTTTCTTTTTTTGTGAAAAAGGAAAAGAGGGCTTGGATCTAATAAAAGAGTACGAGGAACAAATTCTTATCAGTAATCTATTTTATGGACATGCTTAGAACTCGTAACAATCCAGCATTGCCATAAAAGAGGACTTAGTTATAAAATTTAGGAGTACTTATTAAAATAAAAAGCTCAAGGCATTTTCTAAATTTTGGCTCTAGGCCACCTGTCCTATCGAACCTATTCTCCAACACTGCACCTGTCCTATTTAGCTAAAATTGTTTGTTTAGTCATTGATTATCTATTTGTGTAACAAATTCTTATCAGTATATCTAATTCATAGACATGCTTAGAACTCGTAACAATCCAGCATTTCCATAAAGGTGACTCTAGTGGTGTTAGTACCTATATATGTAGAGCTTGATTTGTCAGTTGCCGAGGCCATCCTCATTTCTATTTTAACCCTTCACATTTTGGACTTATAGCATTGTCAATGTTTTCTGTCGTTACGAAACAAGTTTTCTTCATAGGTTATAGTAGAGTGATAACTGATAAGTACTTATTCATTATTAATCAGATATTTTGGGTTCAAGTTCAGGAAATAAAGTAATCTTAGGCAGAAAGAGTTTTAATAGCGTTAATTAATGGTATTTGTCATTACGAAGTTTCCATCATCAAAGGTTATACATAGTGGAGTGATAATTGAGTAAGAACTTATTCATCTTGAATGAAATATCTTGGGTTCGAGTCCAGAAAATAAAGTCATCTTTAGCGGAAAGCGTTGTCAGTGGTATTTGTCATTACGAAGTTTCAATCATCAAAGGTTATATACGATGGAGTGCTAACTAATAAGTACTTATTCATCTTTAATCAGCATGTCTTGGGTTCAAGCCCAGGAAATGAATACATCTTTGACAGGGAGCATTTTACATACCAAAGTGAGACTTTTCGGCGCGAATTCAAATTATTGCAGCCCCAAGGAGATACCGAACACCGAATAAGAAACAAAAACAATATCCTGCATTCCTGTGTAGGAATTACATAAATAAATTTCGATATTCATCTTTAAGGGAGGAAAATTCTCACAAAAGTCATTAGGACGAGAAAGTTTGATGATCAGAAAATAACTAAACGCTAACAAAAGAACTGATAAGAGATTTTCCCTGCATCTAATAGATAACTAGATCAGATGGGATTTTTTCCTCCTAGCTCATACACTTCCATTCTAACCCCTGTTTTTTTCTTAAACGAAAAAAATAGGCATTTAAAAAAGCCAATTGTGATAATGTAAGGATAAAATATGCATTTTAAAAAGCCAATTATAATAATAGGGGAAGAATGTCTATTCTTTAAAGTTGAGGAAGAGTTTATTTTAAAACAAAATTGAAGGGTGTAAATGATTTTCAGCCTTTAATTTATTATACAAGAAAAATGGCAATCAAAGTTTGCGATAGGCCTTCTCCTCAATCATTTGTTCTACAAATAGATAATCAAAGATCAAATATCGATTCTTTACTACTCTAGCCTTCCCATATTAGTAGTTGTCAACATTATTAAAATTGTTCGTCTCAAAATACGTGTTAATTTAGAAAATTAAAATAGAATTAATTACAATTTTTTTCCATTTTGCCCTTAAAATTAATGGTCTTGAAAGTAAATAATATTAACTACATTGAAAGAGTTAAGGATAAATTAGTAAGAAACACTTTGTTTTTATGATTTTTTAAATAGAGTGTAAACTGTAAAGAGAATGGGACAATCAATATGGGATAGAGGGAGTACGTATGAGCGCAAAAATTCTTTTCTACAAGTATTAAAATCAAGATGAATATTCAAGATCAAATTTCAAGTCATTGAATTAAAATAAAAGTTAAGAATCTATCAAAATCATGATCAAGTTAAAAAACCTTTGAAGTACAATACTAAATCTGTTGTAATATTTTTTTAATATTATTTTTTGAATCGAAATTTGGACTGATTGACGCAATTATTCCTTTGTTAGGCTAAATTTCGAGAGAAAATAAAAGATCAGTGAGGTAAGGTCTATAGAGCGCAAGGCATAAGGCTTGAAAGGAAGAGCACTCCTACTTATTTTTGGGAGAAATCCTAAACACCAGATCGTGGGTAGAATTCTTATAATTTGATAGGCATTAGGGAATTTGAGGTCTCTATTTAGATCTAGTCCCTATTTTAAAAATTATGCAAATATAACTCTTGACACTAACAAAACACTAGACTAGTCATTTAACTTTTACAAAATTTCACACTGTGCGTGGTCTAATAATTTTTCATGAAATGCTCAGTTATCTCAAAATGGATTTTTAGACTATCATCTAAAACGTTAATAAGTTCAAGAAAAAAAAAAAAGAAAGAGGGATCATTTACTAAATAACCGTTTTAAAAATGGATAACGGGCAAAAATGTATGAAAATGTTGTTACATGCACATTAAGGGCTAACATACTACTTATATTAGAGAAACAATGGATTTGAAAACCTTCACTATGTGAAACCAATGAGGCCTCAGACCAGGTAGCCGAATCCAATTGGAGAAGTTTTGACCTAGGTAACCATTTTCTATAATACTGTACGAAACAATATCATGTCCAATTAAGTCTTCCTCTTTTTGAAAATCTACCAAGAACATGCAAAAACTCCAATCTTCCAAGTGAAAAGTTATCTTTCCAATCTTCCAAGTGAAATTTTTTCTTTGAAAGTGAGTTACGTTTTAAAATCTCTGTGAATCTTTCTTACTATAGAACACTGCCTTTAACAAAAAAACAAAAAAAAATGCAATTAAAGCCAATAAAGCAGCCACAAAAACTGCTTTATTTGCGTCAGTACAAAAAGCATGTGAATTTTACCTTTGCACAGAGCTTGCAAATAAAAAGATAGTTGGATAGATTGACGCAAAACATTCAGCTTCTATTTTCTAAATTCTAATGGAGTTGAGCTAAATAAAATCACATTGACAGTCTAAAGGGTTAAAAGGCTAAGAGACGAATTTGCAATCGATGATTTAAGAATCTCAATCTGCAGACCGCAGGTATTCCTTAGATTATCAATATACTATTATTCTTAATGCCAATGCATTAGCAAGCTAGTACGTATTCCTTATTTATATGTGTTCCTTTTTTAATGTTGCACTTGATACTAGTCTCACACTAATAACCGTTTAGCTGATTTGCACTAATGGGACTTTTGGTGCCACAGTTTGAATATTGGTCTTGTTTAAAAAGAAAAAAAAAGGTGCAAAAATAATTGTTTTGCCATGATTTGGAGTAAAATCCTAATTCATCATCAGAATTTCTTATTTGATATTGGTAAGACTTACCTCAAAAACAAGTTATGATGATCGTCATGCTTTTGGCCATATATCCTCACGAATTTCTAGGATTTCAATCACAACACTTGCCTTAACAACAACTTGTGGTGATCGTCTGGATTTTGGTCGCAAATCCTGATGAGTCGTCATGATCTTTTCAAAATTTGTGGCTGACGAATCTATTCGTCAGATTTAGCCAAAAAACCTCACGATCACCATTACATGTTGTATAGAAATTTCAGCAACATATTTTTACTTCAAAAGTGATCTAAATTAGTCTAAATCAAAAAGTGATCTAAATTATTCTAAATCAACTCCAAATTTGATATTCATCTTCTAATGCATGCCCATCCCCATAATTTTCAATTTTTAGATTTAATCAAAAGCTCCAAATATCAATAGACTCAATTTGTTTTCTTCTACGACCAAGTTCAATAAAACTTAATAATGGTGTTTTTCAAAAAATTTCAATAAAAACCAATTCAAAATGATTACGAATAAGCAAGGGATTTTTAATTGTCTACTGCACATATTAAGAAAATGGAGAAAAAGAAAGAAGATGAGAAGATATATATTATTTATACAAAAAAAATGTCTTAACGATGTAAAAATAAACACCAACCTTTCGAAAGGCCACCCCTCGCCGTTTTGATTAGCAAAGCCAGAGTCTGACTTAGCTTAAGACCAGGCCTGGATATTGAGTTGAGCTGGGTCGGTGCTTGGTGAGGCCCACTTGCTTCTCAGCTCAACTTCACTCAACTCGAGTCCAATCAAAATTTAGTTCGATTCAAGTTTGGATTTCAATTGATCCTTTCCGGAATATTAGATGGTCTTGGCTCGATCAATCTCCGCATCCAATGAGTAAGTTGTTTGTACTTATCACTTTAAAAATAAAATTTATCCATTAGGCTCAATTGTTAAGTAAATTAGTAACTAATTCAAATTTAGTAATTGATAATTACTACTAATAAATTTATAATTTCACACTTAGTAGATTCAAGAGTTCGGAAATTAACAAAATTGACTTAATAGAATTTTTTCCAATTTATTGCTCATTTTTTTTAGTTCAATTTTATCTTATAACTTTACTAAACTTCACTCGAATTTAAATTCTAATTTAGACTAATAATTCATATAGTTCATTCGCATTTGAGTCCATTTGTCTACTTAAACTAGCAATTCTTATACATTTTTCTTTAGTCAAGGCATAGCACAAAAACAAAAACAAAAACAAATGTTAAAGAGTTGATTTGGGGTTCGACTCAAGCTCAGTTGGGCCTGGCTTGGCTCAGTACTTGAACAAGTTTAGCTAAATTTGACTAGATAATATATTAATTAAGTTCAATTAAGCTTTGGTTGGGCCTGACTTGGCTCAGTACTTGAACAAGTTCAGCTAAACTTGACTCGGTAATATAGTAATTAAGTTCAATTAAGCTCCTGTTATGCCTAGCTTGGCTCAGTACTTGAAAAAGTTCGCTAAACTTGACTCGATAATCTAGTAATTAAGTTCAACTAAGCTCCGATGGTGCCTGGTTGGCTCAGTACTTGAACAAGTTCAGCTAAACTTGACTCGATAATATAATAATTAAGTTCAATTAAGCTCGAATTTGGCTCGCTTCAAGCCTAATCTTATTTAGAACTATCAAGCACTGTTTTGCTCAAAATTTTCTCAACTAATGTACTATATCAGAGGTGTGTATGTGCGTATATGTGGGAGGTGTGTGTTTTTGTGGGGAGGGGGGCTAGCATGAAAGAAGATATTACTGGGGGAGTGTTGGGCTAAATTAATCTAAAAATGTTCGCAACATGACATAATTAATATTGTTTGTTTTGAATTAAGGTCACACAATTTTTTTAAAAGGCTTAATACCCAGATAGACCCTTAAACTTGGCATGTTTTGTAAGATAGGCATATAAACTTATAAGGTGACCAGATAGACACTTAAACTTACTCAAAGTGTATTTTTCAAGTTTTTCAGTTGTTTTGAAAACAAAAACTATATTTTTCAAACACTCACAATTTTCATGGCCAAACAAGCCCTAAATATATCACAAAATATTTTTTTTAAAATGCAAAAATAAGTCAAACGCATATACATGAGACTATAAATGTGCACTTAAACCAATAAATACTCGCTAATCGCAATTTTGCAGCTTTCAATTAACTCGGTTTTTTTTACACTTGAATAATTAAAAAACAATAACTTTAACCAATAAAAATCCTTAAAAAAAGAAATTTCAAATTAAGAAATTTCTTTTTTTTAAGGATTTTCTTCTCGGCTTTACAGTTTTCTTAATTTGAAATTTCTTTTACACTTGAAATACTGAACTTAGAAATTTCTTAATTTGAAATTTCTTTTTTTAAGGATTTTTATTGGTTAAAGTTATTGTTTTTTAATTATTCAAGTGTAAAAAAAAAATCTGAATTAATTGAAAGCTGCAAAATTGCGATTAGCGAGTATTTATTGGTTTAAGTGCACATTTATAGTCTCATGTATATGCATTTGCCTTATTTTTGCATTTTAAAAAAAATATTTTGTGATATATTTAGGGCTTGTTTGGCCATGAAAATTGTGAGTGTTTGAAAAATATAGTTTTTGTTTTCAAAACAACTGAAAAACTTGAAAAATACACTTTGAGTAAGTTTAAGTGTCTATCTGGTCACCTTATAAGTTTATATGCCTATCTTACAAAACATGCCAAATTTAAGGGTTCATCTAGGTATTAAGCCTTTTTAAAAAACACACTGTTAAAAGATATTTGAACACTTTATATATAGCCCCCTTATCTTTTGGGTTATTAATGTGAGAAAGAAGAAAGGAACAAGAAAACAAAAAAATCATTGTTGTTTAATGGGTGGGAGGGAGGTCATGTTACAATTGTTTAGTTGTTTAATTCTGGGCATAGTGTCTACCCATTGATACAAAAGTCCAAAATATAACTGATGGCATCACATGATGAAAAGAGTTGTAACACCAAAAAGTGTTGGGATATTGCGCGGCCCCTCCATGTGCACTAGCTCCTTCATCTTCACTTCTCACTTATCGCCAGCTATATTATTACTTTAACAAAAAGTAGCATACGGGAAAGTAAAAGAAGAAAAGTTTCACCTTTTTAATTACTTTTACACTATCTTAACAATCACTTTAAAAATAAATAAAAACACTGAAAACAATTGTAGTCTACTGTAAGAACTACACTGTGCGGATTCAAAAATTTGAATTTATGAGTTTAGAGTTTTAAAAATAATGGGATTTGAAGTAAACTACTCCCTTCAGTCCATATTATATGATATTTTTACCTTGAGCACCTGACTCACCGTTAGAAAGTAAGAGGTGTTGTCACTAAATTACCCTTAATTAGTACTTGTTTATGATTTTTTTGTTTACGTAAAACCACACTAATCTAAATAACGGTAAATTTGAAAGAAAAAAATAATTAATACCTTCTTGATCATGTAAAAAACCATTTATCTTGGACTAAATGTAAAAGCTAAAAACCATATTATATGAATCGGAGAGAGTATATTTATATATATTCAGATTCAGTGGATTTCTTAATACAAATACGGTTATGCGAAAGCTATTGGTTCTGCCGAATCTGTTGCTAAAACTCTAACTCCGCCTCTCAAGCTATGCATTTCCTAGAACAAAATACAATAGGACTAGGAATCATGAACACAATTAATCAGCTTATACTATCATTTACCCTTACATAGGAAATGAACTTCAGATTGAAGCAACTTAAATACAAGTCTGAAACTGCATGTTATAGTGCTGAACAACGCAGTTGATGACATTATACTTCTCAAGATAACAAATGATTGAGCCGACTACTTTAGGGAGCGCTAATACCCCACAGTGAACCTCCAATTGAATCAGTGTGTTTCAGATACCAGATGTCTAAATCGAACAAAATAAGCCGACTACTAGAAACACTGCAATATTCAGATAGGTTGTAAGAGAAACACAACAAACAGCAGAAGAAATGGGTGAAAAAGCAGAAGGTGCAAGAGCAGCAGAATCAGGGCCAATAGGGTACATCATATCATCTGGATTTTTGCTAGGATTTGAAGGAATAGTTGGCACAGAAGAAACTGGAGGTACAACACCACCAGAAGAAGGCAAAAGAGGTGCAATATCTGGAGATATCTCTGAAAATGGAGATGCCACTGGCACTGGAACTGGTGGATTTGCAAGAAACTCTACTGGGGTTGATGATATTACCTTCGTCTCCACATTCAATGACACAACTAAAGGTATTGAAATGAATATAGCCATAATGAGTGTTGCTACAACAAGAAAGCAAAAGCTGCTGGCCATTGTCTCAGAACTAAAACTCAGTTTAATTCAGTTCTTTTTTCTTGCTAATGATGAAGAAATCAATGTCACATAGGCTTTTTAACTCTCTTTTTTTGAATAATGATTAGGGTAGAGAGAAAGGATGAAAAGGAGAGATTGATCTGAGAGGGGCTATAATTAAAGGTGAGCAAAAGGTTTGAATATTTATATGAATTGAGTGAGTGGTATTGTAAATATGTACAGGTTGGCATGTTAGGAAGTAGACAAAAATTCCCTTGGTGATTATGGTATTTTATTATTTTTAAGTACTTTGTTTAAATTATGTCATTGCTTTTTTCTAAAGGGATCCTCTCAAAATTTATTATTGGGTAGTGGGCTCTAGATATGATATATTGCTTTTCTATTGCCTTAGTTGCAAATCACTGTTGGACTTCTGCTGTCTCAAGGACATGAACTGTTTGTAAGTCTACTCTCTTCTGTCCTAAGCATAAGTTGTTTTGACAAATTGAATTTGTTTCAAAATATTTGACGTCCTAGAAAAAGAAATTAAAAGAATTGGGCATAATTCTCTTTTTCAAATTTATCATCACCACTCCAATTAGCGGTGTGTTAATTAAGTGAGACATGTAAACAAATACAAATGACAGTTTAGACAAATAATCGTATCATTAAGACTGAAAATATCTTTCTTAAAGAGACCTACAAAAACTTTAGAAGACACATTATAGGAATTGGAGATAATATTAACATTTAAAAAAGAGAAACCAAACATTGAATTATTGGTGGCAAAAGTGTGGAAAGACCCCCAAAAAGGCAATCAAAATTACCTAGGGAAGGACACAAACATGAAAGTCCAAAAGCAATTTGTTACTTTTGAAGACTTTGCATTATTTTATCATATGTTGGAATAGTTTTTATTTTTCATCCAGAAGTTTCATAACAACTTCAAAAATATACTGTCTAGCTAGTCCTCCCTCAATTTCGATTTATTTATCTTACTTTTTTTTTTAGTCTGTTAAAAATAAAAGATTATTATTTTTTATATTTAGTACTATTACTTTTTATATCTAGTAACTCTTTACACTCAATATTCTACAAGATTCAAAAAACCTTTTGATACATTACACATACTTTTTGTTTAAGACCACATAATTTTTTTTTTTTTAATTTTGTGCAGAATCAAACTAAAACAAACAAAGACTGAGGATTATTTATGCCAAAAGAGAAGTGGTGCTTGCCCATTAGAGCTAACGTAAATACGTATTTCAGAAAATGACAAAATCAGGGATAAAATTAATGTGTCCTTCCAAATTTCTACCTTTTACGAAGTGCCTCTCGCATCTTTTAGTGCGATTACCTATTTAACTTTATTTTTAATAATTAACCCTAGTTAACTGGATTGAGCATTAATAAATTCTTAGATTGACATCAGACTTTGATTTTAATATTAGCTAGCTCTAAAATCGAGAACCTAGAGATACTACAACTCTGGATCAAAACTTAAAAAATAAAGTGATTAAACATAAAATAGATTATTAAAAAGCCCCATGGATAGAAACATGGAAGTTCATTGGATGCCTTAATACATAGGCAGCAGGGGCGGATCTAGTAAGGCGGGTGGGATGTCACGTCACCCGCACACCTCGAGCAAAACCTTGTATATATATGTGAGTATATATGAAAAATAGTATAAATATGTAAAATGGCACCCCGACTAACAAATGATTGTTTGGTGCCATTGGTGAAGGGCCGAAAGTTGTGCCCACAGCACCTGGAATCGAGTCTAACTTGCACCAATTCTTTTAAAAACTTCTCTTGTTTAAGAAGCTTACAGAAGATTCGTTCTCCTTTTTTCTTATTTTCTTTTTCTATTTTGCTTCTTCTTTACTTTATTTTCCTTGTTTCTTCTTTTCTTTTTATTTACTTGCTGCTGGTTTTTTTTCCACTAATGAGTCACATTGACTTTTTAAAATTTTATATATCCTTGCTTCTCTTTATAGTTAATAGTGTTCATTAATTTTTTATTTTAATATCTAAATGTGCATCTAAGTTGAGTTCTAATTCTAGTTGATTAGTTTTGAGTTAGCTGATAGCTTCAAAACATAACTCTCAATTATAAATGAATAATATATTTTTGTTGATATTAGTAATACTATTGAATTTTTATGCTTTGTTTAAAATTATCATAATTATTAAATTATTTCGTTTAATCGATGTCTATATAAATCGAAAAGATGAATAACCCAAATTGCGGCAGTAGAAAAAATAAATCAAGTTGAAATCCAAAATAGTGTGACAATCGGTTTGTCTATATAAACGGACGGAAGTTGTTGCGCTCCCCAAATCGTTTAAGTCAACTGATGCATTGGGTCATTCCCTTGTTTACGGAACTGGGCTATGGAACACGTCGAGAAAGCCGACGCTTCTGCCTTCCAAGAGTTAAAAATTGTAACAATAGAAATACTTGTAGCTAAGATGAATAACCCGAACCGAAGCTCAAAATAAATCAAGTCAAAGGCCAAAATAGTGTGATAATTGATCGGTCTATATAAACTAGAAGGCTGAATAACCAGAATCGAAGCCCAAAATAGTGTGGCACCCGAAATCTCAAATTCCTGGATCCGCCTCTGATAGACAGCACTTCAACTTGTCAGCCAATGTCATTCAGAAACTCAAACTATAGCTTGTTCCAATTAAGCATCTGGACATATGATAAATTATTCGTATTAGATGCGTTCGGTTCAAATTTTGAAAAATCTTTTGCACGTGTTCTCAAGAGTCTATTAGGCAGTAAAGAGTAAATTGAACCACATAAAAATGTCAAATTTTACGAGTTATTAATTTGGATCATAGAGTTGATAGTTGTAATGCTAATGAGTTTAATGAAGAAAATGTTCAAAAACGAAGACATGAGATCTGCAAGCTACTTTATTTGAATTCTTTGGTCCATGTCCTAATGTCTTTTAAGGTTAATTCAGGCCAAAGGCAAGAAAGAATTCTAGATATGAATGAATTTTCTTGACCCCCTTACCCCCTGTTTGGATGGTGGTTTCCTGTGATTCATTAATGTATAGTTTTCTACGAAACCATGTTTGTTTCCGTTGTTCTTAAAATTATGTGGTATGGTGTTGTAAACCCGTGATTTATTCCAGGATTATATAACCATGAAAAGTCTCAATTTTTAAAACCACGGATTTGGTGATTTTTCCGTGGTTACATATTTCATTTCTCCATTATACCCCACCCTCAATCATCCACCCGACCCCCACCCCACCCTACCACTCACCCCCACCCCACTTCACCCTACCACTCACCTCCACCTCACTCCCTGCCACTCACCCCACCCCATCCTCACTCCCGCCCTACCACCTACCCTCACCCCCAATTACCCCACTCCTCTGCCACCTAACCCTACCACCCACTACCCCTCACCATTGCCCAACCCCACCCCGCAACAACTCACCCCCACCCTCATCCCACACCACCCACCCCCCAACCACTGCCCCTTACCACCACCCAACCCCACCCCCATAACCATTGAGCCCCACCCTACCACCTACTAACCCTCTCTCATCCCACAACCATCCACCTCACACCACCCACCCCTCCACCACCCCCACCCACTACCTACTTATTTTTTAAAGTTCCTATTTTACTCTTTACCTAAGTTTTACTAACATATATAAATTAATTTCTAATTAAGAGTTAAGGGTATTTTAGTAAACTTATAAGTTATTATATAGTACCATACAGTTAAACCAAACAATACAAATGTTATTAAACCACA
The DNA here is from genome assembly GCF_019175385.1 of Lycium barbarum. Classification (NCBI taxonomy): domain Eukaryota; kingdom Viridiplantae; phylum Streptophyta; class Magnoliopsida; order Solanales; family Solanaceae; genus Lycium; species Lycium barbarum. Next base: position 137,847,885 of record NC_083338.1, on the reverse strand, counting down.
ACAAACGATACAGTCTATCCAAACATTATATTCATTAATACAGTACAATACAATGCAATACCATATTGTACCATACCACACTGTACATTAATGAACCAGGGGAAACAACCATCCAAACAGAGGGTTAGGGACCTGGCCCCTATATTTCCCGATAGGAGAAGATTTGTCCAAGTGATTGAATTTAACTTGCAAAGCGCAAACCATGCCATGCAAAGTACTGGAAAACATATCTAAAAAATGAATAAATTGTATGTATCGAGAGGTAGAAGAAGAATCTTATTTAACCTTAAAACGGAAAACAATTAAATTTATACGTGATGCCAACGATACGTGACTAAATTCAATTCAAGATTAAATAGCGAGATATATCAATAAAATGAACAGAGAAGCAGATCTAGCCAACTGTTAAAAACGTGTGGCCTCGAGTATAGAAACCGAAGTCGATACCCTTTTGTTACGAGCTCTCACGAGGTATAATAAAAATGAACTTAAGAATAGATGGGAACTGATTTAATAAGATTATTATGATTGTTGATGTAAAATATTTCTCTCCTTGCTATTGCCAACCCCTTTCATGAATGATAACCTCCTCTTTATATAGTAGAGGAGTTTCAACCCTAGTACAGTAGTACAATTGTAAATAAAGCAAGTAAATCTAGTGACAGCTGTACTGCCGAGATCGACACCGAAATATCCGGTTAAGGACAGATATTTCGGCCTCCCTCTGATGGAAGTCAATTGCGCTTCCTTCATCGCCTCATCCCGGCCACAATTCGAAGCCTCAATCCCAGTGAGACGGTCGTACCGTGATTGAACACATCCATAATAACGGGAAACCAGCGTGCACGTATCCTCAATTTTACTCGTATATAGATAGTTCCTCTATTTGCCGAGGTACAATTACTGACGGCGGGGAATGGACCCAAACAAACTGAGCAGCCGCGTTCAATTACCTAGGACGGAACCTTTAAGTCAAATCTCACTCTGCCGGATGCTAGGTCATTATTACTCAGCCGCCAAATCTATTTGGGGAATCCTCCTTGTATCAGAATCCTTGATACGCTACAAGATCTCTTCAATCGCTTTCTATATAAAGCCCATGTCTTCTTTCTTTTCCATGAATCTGCACTTCTTCAAACCTCACTTTGTTCTACCTTAAAACCTACTGATATTCCTGCATTGAGCCCATAATACTCTTCGGATCTTCAATATTCTTTTTCCCGGGTGAGAATACCTTTTGTTAAGGAGGACCTTCCACGATCATGGCTTACGTATGTTGTTGACTCAGGGTGAAGATCAGCATTCGTTTATGCCATCGATTGGAGCCGCTGGCTCTGATAAAGAGTTAGAATCTATTGCTATTGGTATCGTTCTGTCGGGTTTTATTTATACGAATGACTGCAAAGTCCTTCACCATCTTGATCCGGTAGAAGATTTCGAATCTTGTATAGGTGATAGCGCCATTAATACGATCAGGGAAGATTGTCATCTAGGCGCAGATGTCGACCTTCTCCCTGTTGGGGAGGGTGTGAAAATAAATCATCACGTTGCCGGTTACTCGTTATCATACACTTATCCCTTTGCCATAGGGTTTACCCTCCGTGTTCATAGGATAATCGAGGACTTCTGTCGTCGATATCAAATATGTATCGAGCAGATTGCCCCGCAAATTTGGAGGCTCGTGTTCTGTATTGAGAAGTTGGCCAATGCGGCCGGAATCGCTTTTACCCTCGATCATTTGCTTCATTTATATATACCTCGGGTGATCCGAGGGGGAATTGTTCAGATGCTTCCCAGGGGAAGCCGAAGCCTAATCGACCCTGAAGACGATTATGATCGAGGATGGCTTAACAGGTTCGTGATGATACGCACGGTTCAGCTTCACCGTCCATCGTCTGTCGATTTTCCCGAAGTGTGGAACCCTTCACCGGATCCAGTTGAGCCCACGCTCGAAATTGCTATTTTTGAATGGGCGATTGCCCTTCTTCGGGCTTCTCGTAGCTTAGGCCATTCTTGGAGAAGAATGGCACCTGAAGGGTGGAAAGGCAAAGACCATGGTAACTTCTTAATCTGATCGTTTCGATCCCTAGTTCTCTGTATTATATTTTAACTCAATACCTTTGGTTTCCAGAACTTCGGACGAGGAGGGCTTCCAAAGGAAAATCGGTAGCCGAGGACATAGTTTGGGGAAGAAGAACACCCGCTCCATCGAGGCCACCTAGACGCAGGGAGGCTGGAAGTTTTCCCACTGTGCATTCGGGGGTTGGGTCTTGAGTTCGAACTCTCCATATCATGGGGACCCATCGGGAAATGCCTTCGGGTGAAACTACACCAGTGATTTTGCTCGATGAAGAAGATTTACCGGGATTGGATATCCTCGGGTCGTCCACCTCTGCTGCAAGTCACAGGGACATCTAATCGGTATCACCCGTTATTGCCGCATCCCGTGGGTAGACTCGGAGATCTCATCCTCCGATTTGTTAGGTTGAGTAAGGGTGTGGCTGCCTTACTTTTTTTTTCCAATTACTGGTCGTAGAGTAGGGTTTCTTCTGCTTTTTCTGATGTACTGATGTATCCGGCACAGTCGAAATTTTATGAAATGGAAAAATCTTTAATGGAATCTTGCAAATTGGTTGTTATTGGACTTTATTGAGCATTTCATGTTTATTGTTTGTACCCAAACCTTCGTGCATGCCCTTGTTATATTCGATCAGTAATCACTTATTCCATAATCCGAAAAAAAGAACGACATGTTTTGCTACTGGCCACCGTAATCGAGCACTTTGTTGTTAAACTCGGCCACGACTGGTTTGAAATAACATCCTTTGTGACATATTCGGAAGCTTTACTCGATCATGGAGGTATTCGTTCGAGGTCCCGATCTAGGTCTCTTTGGAAGGTCGACCCGATTAAGCACGATCTGTTAGTTGAGTGGACACCCCGATTCCTTCTCGCGTACGCTTCCCATGATTAGATAGGATCAAGGTCACATCCATCACATCTGTCTGACATTGACCCGTGTCGAAGCCCCGTTGGCTCTGAAGACGGTTGCGGAAGATAAAGCGTCTCGGTCCCACTCTATAAAAGCAAGTTTTCCCTTTCTTTTTTCACTTTTCGACTTTTACCAAAGGGAATTTTTACCTTCGTGTGTTCTGAATACGTTGATCCTCATATCTTCAAACCTTCATACCTTCATATCTTCATCTTAATTTCCTGTTCAATCTTCAAACCTTCATTTAAAACCTTCTTATCTTCATACTTTCAAAATGACGAGCAAATCTTCAAAGGCTAAGGCCGGTGAGATGTCTTCGGCTCCTAAACCAGAGCCACTGCTAACTGACTTCGTTCCTCAAGATTGTTCGACAATTCGGGACTTTAAAGTCGAGAAACCTTCTTAACAGGGGGACCGAGGTGTCAAATTATCAGCCTATCTGTGCACGATACCCCCAAATAAACTCGAACAAGTCAAGGAAGATTGTGGTTGGAAAGGTAAGAAGGTCGTTATTTCCGACCAGGATGAAGCCATATCGACCTACGTGGAAGGATACTTAAGTGTTTATACTTACCCTTTCACATTCAGTACACTTGACCATGTGGTGGTCGATTTCTGCAAGCGATACGAGATTACCCTCGGCCAAATTCACCCGTCATTTTGGAGGATCCTTGTGCTCCTCCGTTATTTTGCTACAAACGTGAACATTCCATTCACGGTGCATCACCTACTTCGGCTATACAGCCCCCGTGTCTTCAGAGGGGGAATGATAAAACTCTCCAAACGAGCTGGAAAAGTGCCCTTCTCCTGTCTAGACGAAGATAGAGACCGAGGATGGCAGGGAAGGTTTGTCCAAATCAGGACAGCGGATTTGATTCCCGTAACAAATTGCCATTTCCCAAGAAATGAGACCCAAATCGTGAGTAACTTTAAGTTGATATGATTCGGCCTCGTGCCTGCACCTATACTGAACCTTTCATTGTTCGTGTATATATAGCGCTTATCCGAACCCTTGGTGCAGTTCCTAACCTTGACCAATGGATTGGGAAGATCTGTTCCCAGCTTACTTATGTCGAACGTACCTGGAGGCGTTTGTCCCGATCCCATTGGGAGGTCGTGACCCACGGTAAGTCTTTTCCTTAGAGCGTTGTCCTTTCTATTATGCACAATACGCTACGTTAGTTAGGTAATGACTGTTCTTCTTTTTGCTTCACAGGTTTGTCAAAGGCCACCAGAATTCGGGGCCAGGAAACTGCCGAGGCCTCAGCTGACGAGCGGGATATCGAAGCTCCCGGTCTGGGAGACCTAGTTGAAACGAGGAAAAGAAAATTCTCCGAATCATCTCGAGCTCCTCCCCAGTCTAGGAAAATATCGAGGGACATTATTCGAGGGACCTCATCGGAAGATATCCCGGCCCGTGCTTTGGACGCTGAGGTTGTTGGTCAATTGTTGGACTATTCTGACGACGATGCTCAGGCGTTGGGTGGGCATCGTCTTATTGACGAGCCACTCGAGCATGATTTGACCTATTCTGTTGCAATCACTCCACCATTGGTGGAAAGCTTAAGTCGAATTTTGGCTGGGTCGAGTGGCATCTCGAGGTCGACGAACGCATGGATCGTCAGGTCGAAGGTCGGGGCCTCCGATCACACTTCTACTCAAAGTACTGGAAAACTGCCAGTCACAGCTGCTGGATCGAAGGCAAATTCATCGGTATCAGGCTCTAAGGTACCTACTATTCTGCCTTTGTACGGTATTAGTTCCGTCCTTCCAATACAAGTTGTGGCTCATCTGAAACGATAATTTGCATACAGATTCTCCGCCGCTATTGGTGGATATTTCTGCCGATGATGAAAAATCCAAAGGCAAGGTGACCGAGCAAAGGGCGGCCGGTCATGGGGGTTATGAAATACCCGCTCCAGATATGTCGGGTTTCGAGCATTTGCCCATCCCGATAGCTGACCGTTTCGGGGTTAATTCCGGTCCCAGGTTGGAGAAATCGTTGTTGACACCTAATTTTAGCTCGACGTGCTTAAAATTAACGTTTTGGAGGGCCCTGATTCGTTAAAGAGCACGAAATACATTTTTACATATTTTTACATTTTTTGACAATTTATTGATGATTATCCTTATTTTAGGAAAATTTTCAATTTATTGTCATTTTACAAGAATCATTATTTTGCACATGTACAGCGTAATATGACCATTTTTTTTGTGCAATTAATTGTTTCTTAATTTTATAGCAATACATTTTTTTTTATCCTATACATTACTATTTATATTTTTATACTTACATTATTATTTATATATGTATTAATCAACTATATTTTAGTACAGCCCGACAGTATAAAAAAAAATCGGAGTAATTAATTTTTAAACGCAGAGTAAAATTTGATAAAGTCAAGGTCTCATCATTTAAAAAAAAAAAAAAAAAAAAAAAAAGTTAATTGAGGTGATAGGTTGGGGACAAAGGGGTATGGCTTCATCATTATTTTTTGGACAAAAAGGAGGGTTTGTTCACATTTTAAGGAAAAGTGGGGGTTGATTTAATCTTGGGATCCAACGCACACTTCCACACACACACACACTTAATTTTTTTCAGATTTTTTGCTTCCCCCTCTCTCTTCTAAAAAAAAACAAAACCCTAAACATTTTTCTTCCTCACACCTCTCTTTCCAGCCGCCGCCAGCCCCCATCCACGCCGGAGCTTCGAGCTCCGGCGAACACCAACCCACGAACCGCCACAGTCACGACAACACCTCCGCCATGAACTAAACATCAACCACCGCTGCCCCACTTTAGTCCACGGTTATCGTCGACCACCCCACCTCTACTCCCCGTCCATCGCAACCAGTAACGTCACCAGTTCAGCGGCGAACAACCATCAACGGCGAGTAGTGACACTGCCTTCCTCCATGTTATCCCATCACGAAAACACACAAAAAAAAAAGGATCCGGACACCAGGAGCTCGTCACCATCGAAGCAACGCGGTTTGAACGGAAAAGAAACTCCGGCGTACTACGCCGGAAAATAAATGGTTGACAATCTCCGGTATGCCCATGAATTCGTTTTGCTCTAATCAACAACCCTTTTAGCTGAAAAATGAACAAGGGACCATATGGGCTCTTCGATTTATTTGCTTCTGCATACTACTAAATTTGATATTTGCAAATAGTACTTTCATGTCCTTTTATATTACAAAGTGGAAATGACACAATAAGATTGCTGCTTTTATTTTAAGAGTTCTGAACCTTAGTGTTTTATTGATGTTGATTGATCTGGAAAAAAAAACGGCTGCGCTTGCTGTATATATATTTACCAATATGTCCTTGGTTGGCCATGACACTTGGAAATTGAGATTATGCTTGCTGTTGTGATCTTGAAAGCATTGAATTTGTTGTGTGAGGCTGAAGATAAATCGTATATTAAGAAGACTGGTACTGCTTATGGATGGGATGTTTTGTTTCATATATTTAGCTTCTTGAAGGGTATTACTTTGTTCACGTTGATAGTTTTGTTTGGAATTGGTTGGTCATTTTCGAAGCCTTGCAAGATAAAGAGAAGAAGGTTTTGATGATTGTTATTCCTTTGCAAGTTATGGCCAATTTTGCTCAGGTTGTGATTGATGAAATTGGCCGATGAAGAAATTTCCGTCGATTTCCAAGGCCTTCCATGTACAAAGACGGGTGTTTTTTTTTTATTCATTATTTCTTTAATTCATCCGATAGTTATTTATTTTCTTACTAACATTTTTTTATTAAGTCTCACGCAGGTATCCGGAGTTACTTTTTGAAGATGGCACTCAAAAGAAGTTCAAATAGCTTCTTAAATTCTTTGTTTATATATATATTTTTTTTACATTCTTAAATTATGCAAGCATAAAATATAGTGAAACTTTACTTTTTAGGGTGTAGGCTAGTGGTATTTATTTATGATCTGCTTAGGTGATTTAAATTTTATGTGTTTTAGATAAATTAATATTAGACAGTTATTATTTTTGTAGTTAATATTCTTATAGTTATCATGTTTCGCCAGAGTTTTAATTTAGTAGCTTAGCACACTTAAGTAAATAAATAGGGTGATTTGCCTCAATATTTAGGTTTTAAAATGTACTCTCATAATTAATTGATTAGGTGTACATACTTAGCTAGTTAAATTAGTTAACACACTTTGCGTGCAGAATAATTTCATGTCCATTCCTTACACCTTTTCACATACTCAAGCTCTTAAGTTGTAGATAACCTTTTTAAATAATTGTTTATATCACATATGTTTAAATCTGTTTTTTTTTTTTTTCATTCAAAAGCAAATCGTTCATTGTTAAGTAAATATCTTTATAATATATTCATTTAAAGCTAAAATTTTTAGTCACGGTAATTGCGCACTTTATTTACTTGTAAATTATCACGTAATACGTATTTTTATACATATGTAAATACTTACACCTTTTACTACATAAACATTCATGTTAGTTATTCTTAGTCTAAATTCTATTAATTTTTGTAAATAATAATCAAGCCTTTTACACATACCTCGTATAGTTAAATTGGTCCAGCCGGGAACCACATTTGTGGATTCTGAAGGATGCCTAACACCTTCCCTTCGGAATAATTTGAACCCTTACCTAGAATCTCACTTATTTTCGTAGACCATGTTAAGCTGCATATATTAATAATTCATAGGTACCCTAGTATACCTTAAATGCTAGGTGGCGACTCTGTACATAATTAATTATTTTCGAGTTCCATAAGTTGTGCTTTGTTCAGCCTTTGGTAAAAATAGAGTGCAACAATCGTTTTCTGCCCCTAGTATCGACCCGAATCGGAAGAGGCTAATCACTTTTAAAGTGCCGGCCGATATGAACATGTCATCGGGTCCTGTTGGGGTGTCCAGCTATTTGTACCCTCTGGTGTCCCAAGAGGACCGTAAGAAAATGGCCGAAGTCAGCGAGTCGTGCCTTTTCAACGAGGGTCAGCATGCATTGAACCGGGTAAGTCTCTCCCTTATGTTCTTTTTACTCAGCTTTTAATTTCATGCCTCATTTTAATAACCGTTCCTTTTCCCCTTATAGGTCTCCGTGCTTCACCATGCAAGCTTCGACCGGCTTAGGCACGAAGTGGGCCAACTCAAGGAGGAGCTCAAAAGTAAGAGTCAGGAGGTGGACGAGCTCATGAATCTATATGAGAAGAAGTTGCAATATATCTCATCTCTCCCTGATCTTTCTATCCTTAAATCGGATTTACAAGCGGCTCGAAATGAAGTTGCCGAGGCCAAACGGGAATGTGACCAGTTGGCAGAGAAAGTAAAGGCTTTCGAAGTTTACAATAAATCTTTAATAGCCAATGCTAATGCCCTTGCTTCTCAGGCCCGAGCTTGTGTTAGCTAGATTGATCAGCTCTGGGTAGATCTTGATGGGATCAAGCCCGAGTTTGATGCCCTCCACGAAGCGACCATCGGTGCTGTGGCCGAACGTGATGTTCTCCGGAAGCAACTTTGGGCGTTGGTGGAGCAAATGAATAGCCTTAGCTCATCACTTATTGCAGCTGAAGTGGAACGGGATCGATTGAACCGGGTTATCACCAATCTGCAAACTGAGCATGGAAAGTCTCTTGACTAGATTTCGGGTTATGATGACATGTTAGAGCAGTACAAGGCCGATATGACTGCTGCCGAAAAGGCCAGTAATCTTAGAGCTGAGTATGAGCGGTGCTTGTCCCGAAGGAAGACCCTCGAAGAAGTTCAAGCCACTAGTGCGGACTTATCAGATCTGATCGAGGAAGCCAAGAAGCTTGAAGCGGAAGCAAAGGCTGCGTTCGACCCTGAGGATTCGGATACCGACCTCGAGTCAGCCGATGAAGAGGTCGAGGATTCAGATGAATATTAGGTTCTGGACCTTGTGTCCCTTCTTTTATTTTTATACCTTTGTTTTTAGGCCACTATCCCGAGCCTTTGTAAATCTACTTTATGTATGTATGAATCAAAATTTGTATTTGATATTTGCAAAGTACTCCTTGGTTCAATGTTTGGTTCGGTTTATGCCTTCATTATAATTTGCCATATTGTTTCGGCCAGGATAAAATTCAAATGGTAACGGCCCATGATTGGGTTTTAGTTCGTGTTGTCGTTAGTCATTGCTTTATTCATAATTTGCAAGATAGACCCGATCATGACAATTTTGCGTTTTTAGACTGTGGTCCTTAACCATTTTAGGTCGCAGCTTTCGAGCTTGCATATGTTTTTTAGACCGTAGTCTTTTAACTGTTTACGCCATAGTTTAGACCATAGTCCTCAACTGTTATGCCATAGTTTTTCGATATTTGGCAACATCGGATCCTTTCGATCGAAGTAAGTTTTTTATTGAAAAAACCGGCCAGAGATGCATTCGCAATTGTTGCCATGGCAAGAACAAATTAAGTGGACACGATTCAATCGATCGTTTGGTCCTTACATTTGATCCTATCGTTCAGGCCTTGGATTTTACATAGTTATCACTTAACCCATGGTATAATAAGATGCATTCGCAATTGCTGCCATGGCAAGAACAAACTAAGTGGACACGATTCAATCGATGTTTGGTCCTTACATCTGATCCTATTGTTCAGGCCTTAGCTTTTACATAGTTATCATTTAACCCATGGTATAATAGTCCCCTAGTATTCGAGTCCGAAGTATGAGGGCTCGGGTACTATTAGCCCGGTATTTGCAGTCCCCGGTCTCCAGTCTTTGATCGATATGCTCTACATGTGTAGCACGCTGTTCGGCGCTGCCTCATTAAAAACCTTGCCGAAAACCCACTTCGAGACAAAACGGTCGAAGGGAAAAAGAGTGCAGCACGTGCTTTCAGTCCTAAGTCCATGACTTCCGAGTATCCGCTGTGCTGTTTCGTTGTCCCTCGGGCTGTATCCCTGCATGGTTAGATCGAGAGATAAGAACGCAAAAAAAAGGTTATTCGTGCCTTTAACAGTAATATCGTTTTACGTGTGCCACATTCCAGTTGTTTTTCAGTTGTTGTCCGTCTTCATTCTCGCGCTGATAAGAACCCTTTCCGGTTATGCCAATGACTCGGTACGGTCCTTCCTAATTCGGGGCTAGTTTCCCTTCATGAGGGTTCTTCGTATGAAGTGTGACCTTCCTTAGTACCAAGTTCCCAATTTGAAAATGTCTGAGGTTGGTCCTCCGGTTATAATACCTTTGCATCCTCTGTTTTTGTGCGGCTATCCGGATATGAGCAGCTTCCCTTCTTTCGTCCACGAGATCCAGATTGACGGACATTGCTTCATGGTTCGAGTTCTCAGTGGCATAACGGAATCTTAAGCTTGGCTCACCAACCTCGACGGGTATCAAGGCCTCGGCTCCGTATACAAGGAAAAATGGGGTCTTTCCGGTGCTTGATCTTACCGTTATGCGGTTGGCCTATAAAACCTCGGGCAGAACCTCCTTCCATCGGTGCTTAGAACCGGTCAGTCTCTTCTTTAAATTCTGCAATATGGTTTTATTGGTAGACTCGGCCTGACCATTCGTGCTCGGATGATACGGGATTGATAAGATTTTCTTGATTTTGTATTTTTCGAAAAACTTGCTAACCTTGATACCTATGAACTGCTTTGTGTTGTCACACGCGATCTCCGCTGGTACCTTGAATTGACATATTATATAGTCGTAAATGAAATCAATGACCACTTTTTCCCTGACTTTCTTGAGGGCCTGTGCTTCGACCCATTTAGAGAAATAATCAGTCATAAGTAAAATAAATTGCATCTTACGTGGGGCCCATGGCAGAGGTCCCACTATATCCATGCCCCATTTCATGAATGGGCATGGGGAGAGGACCGGATGGAGCTCTTCCCCGGGTTGATGTATTGAAGGGGCGTGCCTTTGGCATTCGTTACATTTTCGAACGAAGGTTTTGGTGTCCTCCTCCATCTCGTTCCAGTAGTATCCTGCTCTGATCAGCTTGGGGACCAATGAATCGGCTCCCGAATGGTTTCCACAAGTGCCCTCGTGAACTTCCCTCATAACGTAGTCGGTATCTCCTGGTCCTAGGCATCTCGCTAAGGGGCCGTGGAATGACCTTCGGTACAGCTGGCCATCGACCAAACAAAATCTAGCTGCCTTGGTTCGAAGGGTCCTTGATTCCTTGGCATCGGATGGTAGCTTTCCTGTTTGGAGATATTCTATGTATTTGTTCCTCCAATCCCAAGTGAGGCTAGTCGAGTTAAACTGTTTAACCTTAAAACGGAGAACAATTAAATTTGTACGTGATGCCAACGATACGTGGCTAAATTCAATTCAAGATTAAATAGCGAGATATATCAATAAAATGAACAGAGAAGCAGATCTAGCCGACTGTTAAAAACGTATGGCCTCAGCTATAGAAACCGAGGTCGATACCCTTTTGTTACGAGCTCTCACGAGGTATAATAAAAATGAACTTAAGAACAGATGAGAACTGATTTAATAAGATTCTTATAATTGTTGATGTAAACTATTTCTCTCCTTGCTATTGTCAATCCCTTTCATGAATGATAACCTCCTCTTTATATAGTAGAGGAGTTTCAACCCTAGTACAATTCTAAATAAAGCAAGTAAATCTGGTGACAGCTGTACTGCCGAGATCGACGCCGAAATATCCGGTTGAGGACGGATATTTCGGTCTCCCGCTGATGGCAGTCAATTGCCCTTCCTTCATCGCCTCATCCCGGCCCGAACTCGAAGCCTCATTCCCGGTGAGACGGTCGTACCGTGACCGAACACATCCATAATAACGGGAAGCCGAGAGTGTACGTATCCTCGGTTTTACCCGTATACAAATCTAATTTAGATCAGTTGCCAAAAGTATGGCAAAATAACAAGTATATACAAACGTACCAACTAAGGAATGCAGTCGAAGAATGCTTTAGATGCAGTCCTAACCAACTCCCTCGTTTAGCTAAACCACTCTTTCATCGGCTGATGTGTTCCACAGCAACATCATGTCTCCTCTGTAAAAATTCAGCATGCTATTCCCTTTCTTCTTCTTTGCTTATGCAATATATAACAGCATTGAAATACTCAAGACAGAACTAAAAGTAGTAATCCAAACAGAGATCCCAAAGTCCATGTATTCGGTTAAGCAGGCCCTGCTCGCCAGCTTCTACCAGGCAAAAAAAGTTGACTGTCTAGCGAAAAAGGTTGCTTTACTAAGTAAGATAAGGCAAGAACCAAAGCTTTACCAGCTGAACGAAAGCTATTATGCCTTAGCCATCTGTTTTCTAGTTTGGTAAGTGTTTCCCCACCCCCCCCCCCACCCCACCCCCCCTGAAAGCAGAGACTGAGCTGGAAGTGAATAGCATTGATGAATAACGAGGCCATTTTTTGGGCATTGCTAGGCTAGTCAGCTATTATAGTGTTGATTGTTCTCCACACACAGTCTTTCCACTCTTTCTAAAATGTTGGCAACTTACTTGTTTGGAGTGCTGGCTAAATTTATGTGGTGTTTTTTATTACCTGATTGGAATTCTTCAATTGTAGTGTCTCCCATTGGTGCACCCCTTTCACTGTCAATTACTTCACTAATGAATCTTCCCGACCAGTCGCTTTTACAAGGTGACTTATTCTTGCTCTCTGGTTTCTATTCCTTTTCAAATTTGATCAGTTAACTGAGCGATTATGGAATGAGCTATAAATGAGCTCGGTCGAGCTCTAGACGTTCGACTCAAGTCAACTAATTCCACGAGTTGAGCTGGTCTCAGCTCAATATCATGTAAACCAAGAGCCAAGCTCGAGTTCATTTGACTGACGCTAGTTATCTAGCGCTTGTTGAGAGTTCATTTGTGCTTTATTTAAAGATTCTATTGTTTCTTCATCAAAGAAAAATCTATTTTTTTGAACACAAATCATGCTAAAATGAAACATCATATTCTTATTCACTGCTTAGCATTTAGGAATCAAAAACACTAAATAGTGAATTACGTAACTTTGAAATATTTACCGAGAAAAAGGGGATGGGGCAGTTCGCTAACATTAATCGAGACAAACTGAAGTTTCTCGAGCTTGGCTCATTTTAAAGGTCGAACTAAATAGAAAGCTCAATTTCAATTTGATACAAGTTGGGTTGAGCTTTATTCACAAATATGTCAGTTTTACAGCTCTACTATTACTATCTCGACCCAAAAATCAGACAAAAGAACCCAATCCAGAAGTGAACATAACAATTTAACCTCAGATGCAACCACTTTGAAAGTGTACACACCTCATAATCCACAAGGAGCCAAGACCAATATCTTTTGGTTCAGCGCTTCCTCAAATTCATCTCAGGCTCTTACAAACTGAAGACAAGCAACTAGCTTTTGTTTCGCAACATCAAATAGATTTTATTGGAGGATAGAGGTGAGCATATCTTTTACTAGTTCAACTACATTAGCCATGGAATATCTGATTTGGCTGCATTGTAGTGTCAAACAGCTTGTACCTAGGAAAGTTATTACAAAGCTTAAGTAAATATATAGCAGTAAGTTTGGTATCCAAAAATAACAACTTTCAACAACAAAAAACCAATTATATTCTCCTGTCCTATTTGACTTTCTTAACAACTGGCAAGTAGAAAGAAACGACTACAATTCCTACCTGGTTGTCTGCAAGGCCTTTTTGTCCTGGTTCCCTTCATTCTCCAAGCAAAACTATTTCCAGCCAAGAAATAGTTGTCTCTGAAGTTTGTCTCAGCATGAATACCTGATTCATTCAAGTTTTCTACCACGGCAGCACATGCATCAAATATCCCTCGAGTGCCAGCATCCTTTGAAGGGCGCAGGAATAATAATTACTTGGGTTGTTGCTACTATAGGAGGTAAGACCAGGTCTTTCTTATCCCCATGAACAATGATCACTGTACCAATCCGTCACCACATCAGAAAAAAGAAGTGAGAGTTAGCTTGAATAAAAAAGTAGAAAACTACAAAGGCAGTTTCTAAATAGCTTTGAATTCCTATTGTTCCAGTGGTATAGGCCCATGAGTTCTGCCAGACCATAGACTTCTCTCTCTTCTCATTTTCAATTTATCTCAGATATTTTTGCAAAATTGGCCTAAACAATGTGAAGTAGCACCTTGGATGCCACGGCCAGTATTAGGAATAAAAGCCAGTCAGACAAAGTCAATGAATGACAAACACCAAGAATATTCAGAGGAAACACCATAAAGAACTGCCAAACGGTGTGCATGACTGAAGCAGACTTGGATACCTAAACTGTAGTCATATAGAGTCCCCAGCAAATTTCTTAAACTCATTTATCTTTCCTTAGTAACCAAAACAGCTAAGAACCTGCATCTACGTAGTTTTAAGAACCTGAATTGCAGCTAGTGATATGATCATTACTTAATAGAAAGATACTAATCAGTATAAGCAAATATATACAATGGACTTGAATGAAAAAGCTGGAAGCTGACAGCAGCAAGTCTTTTCTGGGCTAAATCAAGGCATCTGAGAAACAAACAGCTAACTCTCACAAATCCCTTCAACTGGGACGTGCTCACAAAATAATGCAACAAGATTAGAAGAAAACCATTGTTACAAGAACATGAACGAGTCGGGAAAAACAATTAATAGTTTCAAATGATATTGAAGTGGTTGGCTAAAAAATGAAGTTAACCTCACTGTACTTCTCCCGCTGCTGTAATAATTATCCGGAGACCTGTACCCTGCACTTCTTCTCATATATCACTCCAACTTCGACCAGAACTCTTATGGATTTTCTTTTCTATCATCAGCCTCCGGACCATAGCAGATCTTTCCCAGTCCTCAGAAGTAGCAAATATGTTTGATAACTGCACGAAAGCACCTGAATTCTCAGGATCAAGCTCTATAATGCGTTGCGCCACGAGCTCTCCTAGTATCTTATTATCATGAGCTACACATCCTCTCAAAATGGATAGCCACATACTTGAATCTGCCTCAAATGGCATCTTTTCAATGAGGTTCATAGCTTCTTCAAGACATCCTGCTCGTGCATAAAGATCTACCATACAGGAGTAATGTTCAATCCCTGGATCAATGTGGTAATCGTTATTCATTGAATAAAACCACTTTTTTCCCTCTTCTAGTAGACCACAATGATCACAGGCAGACAATACACCAATAAATGTGATATTTGTTGGTGAAACACCCACACTTCTCATTTCGTGGAATAGATTCAATGCTTCATTTCCGTGACCATTTGTAGCATATCCCATCAACATAGAATTCCACGAAACCTCGTCGGATTTAATCATTTGGTCAAACAGCTTCCTGGCATCAGTAACAAAACCACACTTGCAGTAGAAATCAATTAAGGAGGTAGAAATTATTTGATCACAATCAATGCCCATGATAACAGCTCTTGCAAAAATCTGTTCACCAAGTTCAACTGATGCAATGCTTGCACAGGCACTGATCACACTTGAAAAGCTAAATTTGTCCATCCTAAAATCCATCCTATTCATCCTGTAGAAAATATCCAGTGCTTCAACTGGACAACCATTTTGATTAAGACCAATTATCATAGAGTTCCAAGATATTAAACTCTTATAGGGCATTGACTCAAATAATTGCCTTGCGTCTTCAATTCTGTTGCAATTAAAATAAATGGTAATCATAGAATTTAGCAAGACGGTATCATGTATTTTAAGTTCATTAAAAACTTTGGAAGCTTCATCAGGACATCCACATTTAGCATATGTATCAATGAGTGCACTAGCAACAAAAAGGTCATCCAACAGTCCAAGCTTAAAACCATAAACATGAACTTGCAAACAATTTTTAACGGCATGTGCACTAGCACAGGCATTCAATACACTAGCTAATGTAGAGGAATCCCCTATAACTCCCTCTCTGTGCATCTCCTCAAAAAGCAACAATGCTTCCAACACTTTATCGCATACCACATACCCTGCTATCATGGAATTCCATAACACAATACAAGGATCAGTTACCAGATTGAAGATCCTTCTAGCATCATCCATTCTACCACAGTTTGAATATGCTGATATCAACGCTGACAAGGAAAAGTTATCAGGATTCTGCATTCTATTCAAAATATAGCTCGCGCTATCCAAATCACCACCCTTTCCATACATGTTAACTAAAGAACTTGCCAACACGGAATCAACTTCAACTTCATCCACGATAATACGAGCATGAATTTGCTTCCCTATATCAATACTTCTCGCATCAGCACACGCCCCTAATGCAGTTGCCAAAACAAATGAATCCATTTCATGTAAATCCCAGTCTATAAACTCCTTAAACAAGTGTAAAGCCATTCCAGGGAAACCCGTTTTCGCGTACCCATGAATAATTCCATTCCAAACTTTTTCGTTTTTCGATGGCATTTCATGCAAAAGTCTTCTAGCAACACTCAATTCCTCAGCTTTAACAAGACCAAGAATCACCACATTCCAAGAAAACTCATTCTTGTTAGGCATTAAACGAAACAAGTCTAAAGAATTATTTATCTTTCCCCATTTCATGTACCCTTCAATCATGGTATTCCAAGTGAAACAGTTTCTCTCAGACATTTCATCGAACAGGTTTCTTGCATCAGTTATTTGTCCACACTTAGTGTACATTTGAAGAAGGCGATTAGCTATTGTTAGAGCAGAGTTAAGGATGCCCCTTTTGAGGAAAACAAGGTGGAGTTGCTTTCCATGTGGGAGAGATTGGTTGCTGTTGATTGTGCTGAGCAGTCTAGCACAAGATTGCAAGTCTAGCTCCATCTATGTATGGACATGAGATTCTTTAGTCCATCAGAAAATTTCATCCCAAATACTCATACTCCAAGGCATTAATTATTCAATTTTAAGAAACAAGAGGTATATTTGTAACTCATTAAGTAATAGTAGCTATTATTGAAATATAGTAATTAGTGAAAAGGCAAAAAGTTCATGTGCTAATTGTTTTACGAAATTATGAGGATAGACATTTTAATTTGTTGTGAATTTGTATTCACACCTCTAATTAAAAAAGAGAATAAACATATTTTGAATATCAATCTATCACACCCTTAAATAGAAAATGACTGCATATTACTTAATAAGATGTACTCCCTCCGTCTCAGTTTAACTGTCATTTAGCTTAAAAAATTATTCCAAAATAATTATTACTTTAGAAATTCAAGACTAAAATTGGTTACTTTTTTCAACTATATTCTTGATATTAATGAAGAATGCACGGTATATAGGAGAAAAAAATAAATCTACTTATATTAACAAAGGGTAACTTAATAAATCTTTGTATTTATTATTTTCTTAATGGGTGTAAAATGAGCTAAAACAACAATTGAAATTAGACAGAGGGAATACCAATTTAGTATTAGCAATAACTTCATTGCATTATAAATACTTTTTTATTACATATGAATTTCTCATTTTTATTTTAGTTTGTTTATTTATTGTTTCGTTTCAAATTATCTTTATTCTTTTAGTTAGATGAAGGTCATTTTGGGTAAGAATTGCATTATATAAGGAGTTTAATTTTTTTTTTTTTAAGGAGAACTACATAGTATCAGTGGCGGCTCAATAGAATCAGTGGCCTAAAGCAAAAATTTTATAAATATTTTAAATAAAATTTATTTATCTTTTCAAAATTTACTCTTTTAACCTTTTTTAGATGCAAAACTATAAATTTGTCCTTTTAAGGATCAATGCATTCAGACAAGTATTTTAATGAATAAATAAAAATAATTGATTCAGAAAAGTTATGTATAAAATGAAATATAAGACCATTATAAATTGGGAAAAAAGGAGAATAAGTGTACGGGAAGAACGAAAAATCAGAACTAACAAGCTAAGCAGGTATATGTGCTAATTAACGAGCAGCAAAAACTTAACCTAATTTACTCACTCATTTGAACAACTCAAACTAAAATCTAAAAAATAAATTTTTTTATTTAAGATAATTAGAAAAATTATATATTGTAGAATTAAATACCTTTCCAAGTCTTTTTAATAATTTTTTTTATAATTTTCTATAGTGACACTCTGATGGATTAAAAATTCTTTCCTTATTATCAATTTTTTTATTTTAATGTTTTAAGTTATAACTAATTAATTCTTCCAAGTTTTCTTATAACCGCTAAAAATTACTATAGGTTTCACAAAGTTACAATTAATATTTAGAAAAGTTCATTGTTTCCTTATATAATCACGAACTTTGTTTAATATTTTAGAACTTTGAATAAACTAATTAAATTCTTCATATTTATCAAGATTTTTAACAACAAGAACCAATGTATAATATAGCAACAAATGGCTAATAGTTTATTGATTTGAAAGAACTATGCAAGTTATATATTAAGAAATGTGATAAATATTTTTTGCATACAAAGCTATAAACTATAAACACGAACTAATGATTGGGGCGTTTGACTCTAGGGGCCTAAAGCAGCTATTTTAGCGGCCTTATCCTTGAGCCACCCATGCATAATATTTGTGTTGGATTGTCGTAATATAACGAATGTAAGTTGAGTCAAATTATAATTTACTGTAAATATTTGTGTTGCCATTATAAAAAGTCATGCCCTAGAAGCAAAATGAATTTTTTTAACACGATATATATAAGTGAAGTTTCCCTATTCCCACTCATAATGGGATTATAGGACTTGCCAAATATATCTTCCTAATCCATACCGAATTGAGGCTACTTCCAAACTTTACTCTACTAATCGATCCGTAATAGGGATTACTTCACGTAATATAAATATACACCTGCCCCGATCATAAAAAAAGTGCTCTTGTAAATACCTACAACCATCATGGCATACTCTTAAAATATGTTGGCCTTTTTTTTTGTCTCCTTATTCTTCCTGTCATATGCTCAACCCAATTACTCGGATTTTCAGTTTCATCAAAAAATTTACGATTCGTGCAGCGATCTTCGTACTCTGAATTCCTTTATTCACTGGAGTTACGACCCATTTTCTAGTACTGTCGATATAGCGTTTATAAAGTCTAAAAGCAAGCACGGAAGATGGCTTGCTTGGGCTACAAACCCAACATCTACAGGAATGCTCGGCTCGCAAGCTTTTGTCGCGTTGCAGCGTTCTAATGGTTCTCTTGAAGCCTACACATCACCTATCGACACTTATGGAACCACATTTACCAAAGGCGACTTCAATTTTACGGTTCACAATGTTTCAGCTCAGAACATGTCATCATCTTTGCCAAGTTTGAGCTACCTATCAATGCAACCAATATTGTGAATCATGTTTGGCAACAAGGTCCACTACAAGATGATGATACAGCAGGAATTCATGGCTTGTCAGGAGATAACTTAAAGTCTTTCGGGACTTTAGATTTTCGTTCTGGAAAAACTCTAGCTATAACTCATGTGAAACCAAATTCAAGGTAAGGTAAAGATTGCTCACGGGATTATCAATGGGGTTAGCTGGGGAATAATGATGCCAATGGGTGTTGTTCTTGCTAGATTGAGATTTCTACCATTACTAGAATTACTAGCTTTATGGTTCAATCTACATATTTATTGTCAAACTATCGCTTTATTTTCTTGGTATTGCTAGTGGAAGTTTGGGATTTTTTCTCGGGAGAAATCCTTCTGGCATCCGAGTGAAACACACTTCTCATAGGTATATTGGCGGTGCACTCTTAAGCCTTGCAACATTATAAGTCTTAGCTCATTGTTTACGACCAAAAAAGGTTCACATATATATGGTATATTGGAATATCTCCCATTGGTGCACTGGTTATGCCACCATTATAATGGGAGTTGTCAATGTTTCAAGGTTCCCATATGATGGACGTGGGGATTTGGAATGCTTACATTGCTTTTCTTGCTTTCTTGCTGCTGCTATTGAAGTCCTCAGATGGTATTTGAAGGCTAAGAAAGGAACTACACCAGAAGCTTCTACAAATGGTATAGAACAAAAGGCGTAGAGTTGCAATTAGTTCTTTGGGAAGATGACGAAGAAGTATTTCTTCTTAAATTATTTTTCTCTTAATCCTAAATCCTAATAATTTCTACTTTCATAGTAGCCCAAATTTCATGTAAGGGATTATACTATATGTACTTGTTTACCCCAGAAAAGGGTACAGTTGAATTTATATGTGGTTTAAAGGATACGTTCTTTGGTTTGCTAGAATTAGAATCAAAGTGATAAGCAATTGCAATGAAATATAAATAAAAGAATAATGAAATGACAATTGGAGCTTAGCCTCTGTGAGATCTCGGAGTGATTTCCTCAAGTTGAGCGACTCCGTATGATCTTTATGCCTTAAGAAGCTTCAGAACTGAAGTAATAAACGAAGTAATGTAAAAAGCGAAAGAACTTGTTAATTGAGTGTGATAAAGCTTTTTAGTAAAGTAAGAGTGTTGCCTTGTGTCCTCTGATCCTCGTTACAAGCTATATGTTCCTATTTATAACATGGGCAATCAACACTTAAGCCCATAATCTTTACCAATAATGACTAATTAAGACCCTTAAATGCCTCTTAAATTCTAATCGTAACGTCCGCATCAAATCTGGTCTGATCCACTAACGGCTACAAGTCCTGGAATCTTCATTAAATGACTTTGTCAAGCTGATACTGTCACGACCCAACCCCGTAGGCCGTGACTGGTGCCCTAATTGGGCACCCTGACATACCTATCCATATCGAATCACATACAAATAACATATACGGCCATAAATACTATCTGCCGTCTCAAATTATATCAAACTGCTGCAAACACATTTTTAACATAACCATAGGCGTATACATATATCAAAAGCCGACAAGGCTATCAAATGGCACGACGGCCCCAAAACATATACCAAGTGCACGCCGACAAGGCTGCCATAACCAAAACATATACAAAATGCACGCCGACGAGGCTGCCACAACGAATAGGCTCATACTAACACATCTGAGCAGAGGTAGGCACACACACCCACGAATACGTCTACAGACCTCTAAACAGACCAAACGAATCATATGGCGGGACAGGGCCCCGCCGTACCCCTGAACAAATATATGCATACATAGCGAACAAAATATATACCGAAAGATATGCTCTGAAAGGAGAAGAGCACTCCAACAGCAAAAAGGGGATGACCTAAACCGGTGGATCACCAAACTGTGCGTCTGTACCTGCGGGCATGAAACGCAGCCCCCCCGAAGAAAGGGGGTCAGTACGAAATATGTACTGAGTATGCAAAGCAGAATGTACAGAAAGTAAATCTGAGACATAAACGAAATGGAAGTATCAAACATAAGTGCAAATCCAACATATCAAAATTTGTTTGCTTTCAAAAATATGCAAGTCATGCATCGGGTACAGAAGAATATGGTCGCCCGCCCGTCGATGGCGCCATAACACAGCATAACACCAGAAAGTCTCAAATCTCCGTATCCCCGTCACATATCACATCACAACATAACGCCATACACAGCATAACACCAAGTATAGGTGGAACCCGACCCTCTTTTGCGAGTAGCTCGGTGAACCATAAACACAGCATAACTTCGGAGTATATAAAATGCACACGATAACAGAACCGGCCCGGGACTCGGCGAAGGAAATAACAAGGTGCACGAATAGAGTCGTGAGTAGTCATATGCATAAAATCATTATCATAAATTCAAACATAAGTAAAATGATCATGTTTGAAAATCGAAATAATAGTCTTAACAAATTCTTTCAAAAGTTCCCGAATTACATAAAGGGAGTCGCGGGACCCACGGATGGGATTTTTACCCAAGTCGGGCCCGCTTATGGAAAACATACTCGTTATGCGTAATGCAAACTTTTATAAAAATATATTGGAGCAATCCGAGCATTTTTGTGAAAGATATGGCATTCGGATATTTCAAAGTTCTTTAAAGTGAAACCTTTTTGTGCAAAGTTCGAAAAGCGATTTTTCAAATACATAAAGGTTCATATTTCGTCAAATCATACATACGAGTGCCAAAGAACATATACGGATCATAACATGCTCAGATTTCGGATTTGGAATTTTCCTTAAGGCTCTAATTTAGCCTATGAAAACTAAGACATGCCAAAAAGAAAGGAAGTTGCCTTACATACCTTGTACGCACTCCAAAATAGCCAATCTAAAGTAAATCTCAATCTACGCCTCGGGCTCCCCAAGGTCTACAAATATGCCAACGAATATCCAATATTAAACATAGGCACTTAAGCGATTTATTCCAAACTAACTCAAAATTCTACAGAAAATTCGGCAGCATTTCCCCTGTAAATAGGCCAACCCGAGAATTTAACTCGCTCAAAATCAACAACAACAACCACAATAACCAACCTAGCAACATCGATAATCAATTCGAAAGGCAATATTACATTAATACTCTCTTTTTCATCATTCAATAACCTTCATAATAATTTATTCGACTGCTTACATTCAAGCCACATTATCGCTTATACATTCAATTATCAACCCGAATCCTTACCAACAATATTCAAGGACATTCTAAACAATTCACATAATATTTCCAATAATCCAACAACTTCTCCAAGTTGGCCGAAAACAGTCCCAACCGAGAACAGCCCCTTTTAACACATTCCTCATTTTCAATTCATGATTTGTATCGACAATTTACAATATAACGATATCATTTTCATGGATATACAAATTACGCCAAACGCACAATAAGCCTCAAATCAGCCCGCAACAATTCACCATATCACTTTGGGACATTAAACTTTCATTTCCAAACTAGAAGTCATCACAACAACCGTTAAAACGCTAAGCGACATTAGTGTGTTCTTGGGCATATAGCATGACCCATATTCATCTATCACTACACATATACATATATTGATGATTCTTGGCCATCCTACACACTACAACAATTTAACATGCTACAAGGAATTTATTCAATAACCCAATCACAATACCCATTTACACGGCTAGCACACCCATCACACAACCCACTTCCAACATACTATATCTCATGATTTTCATCCATATTAACATACTACAATGTGCACAAAACATTCACAACTCATAAAACAAGAGAAATTCTTACCTTTCTTCTTTACTCCACAATTAGGCTAGGGTTTGAAATCCACAAAATTGATGGCTTGATCGCTCCAACCACGCTTCCACGTTACTTAGGGACCTCAAAATAGTTGATTTATACCAAGGAAATAATTTTGGAAGGCTTGAAGTTGGATTTGATTTTCCATGGAGCTTGGCCGTGAGCTTCTTGGAGAAGCTCTTCAACTTGTGGCTTTATTTTGCTAAGTATAGAAATGAGGAAAGATGACTTGAAAGTCATCTTTTAGTCCCACAAAAATATCTCCACTTGTATATGGCCCACACATGTGTTGGACCAATTAAAATTGGCCACAACAATGTGTGGGACCATTCCAAGTCCACACAGCCAAGGGCCCATTTTGTGCAAGATTTTCAATTCCAAATTTATGAATTGTGGTCCCAATTTTTCCTAAGTGTTCAATGCCAACAATTTCATGTACAACTTATGTCTCAAAATACAATTAAAGGTCAAAAGTCCCGACTTCAAATCCCGGAATGGTCTTGGCCTTAAATTATCATAGTTAATCCGGGTTGTCCCAATGTATAAAAATACGGGACATAACAGATACCTCGGAGCAGATTTACTTCAAAATGGTCACCCGGGTTCTATCGTAGTCCTTTTCTTTGGAATCTTCAGATTGTTGTATTGCAATGGTAACTCTTCCTGTCACTGTCTCGTGCCAAATTAACTATATCCACGTGTAAAGCTACTTTTAGCATGTATATAGATAGCCCTCCATTTTCCAGTGGAAAGTATTGACTCCGGGGAATGGACTTGAACTGAAGACGAAACTGAGCAATGGCGAGAATACCGAAAGCCTAACTCCGCCGCCTGAAAAGACATTCTCTAGTTTTGTCTTTAATGCACTCTGCACGATGTTGAGTGCTCATTATTACTCCATTGATGTGATCAACCTTGGGAACCGTTGCCATTTGAACTTCCAACCCGTCATCTTCCAATTTTGAGTGTATAACAGGTAAGAATCTCATCCATATTTTCTACACATTCACTTTCCTTCTACAACTAAATCCTAGATCACAATCTTTGCAATCTCTTCCTTTCAAGATTTTTCCTTTCAACAATGTCTTTTGTCCCCTTTCTAACTCAATCACCTACTAATTCTACATCGCCGACTCATCCTTCGCAGCAATCTCCAATGAATTCACCTGACTTAAGGGAAAAACTTGAGTTTCTTGCTGCTGATATCCTCCCTGCTGGCTTCAAATACCAAGATGAATATCGAGTTTCAAATCATCTTGAGTCCATTGAAAACTTTAAATCTTTTATTGATGCAGCCACTATCCCTAGGGTTCGGGATGATTGTAACTTGGACGCCGACATTGATGTCATCCAAGTTAGCAACGAGACGAGAATGAATTATCACGTTGCATGTTATTCTCTGACCTACACATACCCTTTCGTAATTGGCTATTCTTTCCCCATTCCTCAAGTCATAGAAGCCTTTTGCCGCCGTTATCGAATTTGCATTGGACAAGTTGCTCTACAAATTTGGAGATTGGTTTACTGTATCATCCTTTTGGCAAACATAGCCGGAGTTTCTTTTACCCTAGACCATTTGATTCACATTTATGTCCCTCGAGTTATTCGAGGTGGTCAGGTGCATCTGTACCCTCGCGGGAGGCGAGGTCTCATTGATCTGGAAGATGACTACGACAGAGGATGGCTACACCGATTTGTCATGATCTGGACAAATAAACTCCATCATCCTCTATCGGAGCCCTTTCCTGAAACATGGAATTCTACCCGTAGGCTTTTCATGCAACATTTTACTTTCTTTTTCCTTTCAGTTGTAATTTATCTTAGCTTATGCAAGCCACCACCTTTTTTTTTTCTTACAGCGGTTTTAGTTGAACCGGAGCTCATAATCAAAATATGTGATTGGGTCGTCACATTGCTTGGCGCTTCTCGCGACCTGACCCATTCTTGGAGAAGTATTTCCTCCGAATGGTGGAGAGGAAACAATCATGGTAAGTTTTGATCTTCCTTCAAATTTAATAACGTTTTTCGTGTCATCTATATTCGTACCTTTGTTCTCAGGACTTCCGACGAAGAAGTCTACTTCAAAAAACGCTCCTTCTAAGGAAGGTGCTACTGAAGATGTTGCCTCTTGAAGTAAGAAACAGAAGCAAAGAGATGTTCCAACCGTCCCAGTTTCTTCCGCAGGAATTGGCTCCCGGATTTGTTCTTGTCGCTTACTTTCAGAGGCTACAAAGAAAGTTTCATGTGAAAACCAGATTCCTGTAATCATTCTTGATGATGACGAATTGTCGGCTGAAGTTAATGCTGCCGTGTCAAACAGTCCCAGTGGGTCAACAAAGGATCCACATGGTGACCCGACCACACTAACTACTAAGTCACCTCCGAGGAATTCATTGCCTCAGGGTGAAACATCTTCTACGGGATCACCCCCTTGTCCTCGTACCTCTGCTACTCAACTAAAGTCATTCTTGACCCAGCTGGCAGATGCTCTTCTTCAGGTATGCACAGTTTTATTCAACTGCTTGCCCTTGTTATTTTTCCATATTCTCATTTGTTATTTTATTCAGGATCACGCTGCTACTACTTCGGCCATTGGAATAGCTCGCTCGTTTATTCCTCCCCAACAAGACGTAAATCTCATGAAGAGATTGAACGTCTCCGAGAGGAAACAAACAACTCAAGTCTGATCTCCGAGATTCTGACTCCTGTAACACCCCGTACCTTTAAACTAGGCTATATTCATGATTCTAGACTTAGAAAACCAGATAGAGAATGTGGGAATTAGGAATTTCTCTTCAGTTGTCAGATGGGGATTTACACCCCAGAATACGAACCGTATTTCAGTATACGACCCGTATTTTAAATCGTAATTTGGCATCTAAATCACTGTGCATTCTGGAATTTGGCTTGGGGAATATATATATTGTAAATACGGACCGTATTATGAAATACGACCCGTATTTGATGGTCGTATTTGGGAAGGAGGTGCTACAGTGTTTCTGTCCTATTGAATATGCTCAAACCTTGGGATTCTTCTTTCAAGTTCAGAATTTTATTTCAAGTTTGGAGCATTACCAGGTATGTAGGGTTGCTATCTACGTGTGGGAACATCATTGTTTTTCCCCACGCCACTTCTTCCGTAAAGTATGAAGTTATACGAAAACTAGAATTTTTAACCATGTTCATGATAACCCTAGGTCCATGCCCCATGTTATATTATGTATTAAATTGTTATAAATTATTTATTATGTTCTTGATACATCATTTTGATTATTGAGAATCAGTCCATAATCCATGCAAACCCATACTTTGCATTCCATGGGTTCTTACATGCAAGTTATAATTTATAATGTTTATTTTCAAGAAAATACTTTACATGCTTTACACGTTTTCATGCAAGAATACTATGAGGTGATATCCATGTACATGCAAGTTATGATTTATGAAAACCATGGGTTCAAGTGCCACCTATTTTCCATGTTCATATTTTTGGGAGTTGCACAGATTACCGAGAAGGCTCAAGTAGCCTGAAACTACATTAGCCATCGTAAGATAAGGATCGCTCCGCCCAGTTAGGACGATTCCTTCATGTTATATTGATTGGATCCTTTTATGTCACGTTTTCATCTCATACCCTTGGCAAGGTGTGGGAGCTCTGCTGGTCCGGCGAGGTACCAAACTCCACGTGCCCACGTGGTGATATCATGTTGTCGGTTTATGCAATGCTCTCCCTACTTATAATGTTTTTACTCATGTTATACCTATATGTTTTCATGTTCATGACCAGACTTCAGTTCCAGTTTCAGTTTCAGTTTTCATAAAGTTATTTCCATGTCCCATGTTATTTCATTCAGTTGCTTTACATACCAGTACATTCAATGTGTTGACGTCCCCTTTTTATTGCCCGGGGGCCTGCATTTCACAATGCAGGCACAGATTTACAGTGTTACATCCCGTATTTTTGAACGTCGGATTATTTGTAAGCTGAGGTGGGGCCCACACGTCAAGATTTTTTTTTGGGACATGTGACAAATTATATGAATCACATATGTGAAGTTAAACACAACTCAAGAAGGACCCTTGGGCCAAATCAAAGTGGAAGTCCTCCAAACGAATATTTTTAAGAAAACGTTTTCGGGTGACCTGACTTTGGGGGGCAAAAACGGTATTCTATGTTTGGAATTTGGAAAAATACCAAGAAGTAAAAGTTGTAGATAATTGAATTATCTTTCCAACCATAGGTCGTGGGTTCCCAGGTGACGTCGGTACAAGGAGATATGGACGTTTTAAGGTCGAAAGGTCAGTGGGCTAGGCCCAACTCGTGACCAACCGGGTTGGCCCAAAAAAAAAAAGATAAAAGGGGAGAAAATTTAGGCCCAAAAGAGGGGTGGCCGGCCATATGGCCCAAGCCCATGGTAATTCATTAATCCATGTATTAAATGAGACATTAGACCACAATTCTTTCATTTTCAAGAATCTTCAAGAACAAAATTGAGAGAAAAAGAAGAGCAAAAACTTGAAGGACCACACGGCCAAGTCCTTGGAAAATTAGGTCCTCAAAATCTTCCTCCAAAAATTATTAGCTTGTGGTTTTCCTACTCAATTAAGGGTCCTTTACAACTTGGTGTAGTTGTTTTGGAAGAAGGAGCACTTATTTCTTCAAGTTGACAACTTGTTCAAGTGAAGAAATTTGTAGAAAAAGGTAAGAATCAATTCCTTTTTCTTATGTTATGAAGGTTTGTTTATGTTGTAGTATGTAGAAATGAGTGGAAATTATGGAAATATGGAAGTTTGCAAAGTGGGTATGTATGTGTGTAGAAGGATGAACCAATTTTATTTGTTATGATAATTGTGTTGTTGAAGCCTTGTAATGGAAATGGAAGGAAATGGTTCAAGTTGGTATGGAAAATTGTTGAAAATGGTTATAGGAAATTATGTGATTTTAATGTAGTTTTTATGAAATTATGGAAGTTGAATGAAAATTGGATGAAATTGGAAAGAAGCCATGTTGGCCGTGTGGTATATGTTGTTGAGATAATGTTGGATTTATTTTGTTTAACATGTTAGTTGTGTTATTGTGATCTTCACAATGCAAAGGAAGATTATATGAGTGAAGTTGACATGAAAATGGAATGTAGAGAATTATGACACATTAATGTGATTTTATGATATTAAGATAATGAAGTTGTTAAAATGTATATTGTTGTTGGAGATGAATTAGTAAGTAGAAAATGTGTTGGAATGGTTTTGTTGCATATATAAGAATTTTGGATTGAATATGGAAGTTGATGGAATTGTTGAATATTGAATATATAGCTTGGAATACTTTTGGTTTATGTTTGAATGGTCTTATATTAGTATGTGAATATGAAAATATTGATATCGGGTTGTAAGTGCAAAGTTGGATTTGGAATTGTCGCATTATTTGGAAAATAAGACTATTTACGCTAGAATGCGTTCCTAGACGATTATTGATGTTGTATATATTGTTGTTGGTATGGTTGTTGTTGTTTTAGCCGAGTTTTAACCTCGGGGATGATATATATATAGGGGAGATGCTGCTCAAATTCTTATAGACAAGAATTGGTTAAGGTTGAAATTTTAAGTCTTATGAATAGTAAATTGGTAAATGTGACCATTTGTAGGTTTTGGACGAAACGGGATTTGAGTTTTGGCAAGCGTAAAGGGCAAGAAAGGTATGTAAAGCTATCCCGATTCTTCTCTTGGCATGTCCTAGATGTACTAGGCTTGGATTTACGCCTCGGGGAATATTCTGTCCATCGGAATCCGCGTTTGAAATCGTCGCTTTTTCATTCAATAGAATTGAATTCCTTAAGTATGCTTTGATGAAAAATTATGAAATTTTTTCCAAATTGCTTACGAAGTTATGGAATGTCCTAGAACCTTTGTAGGTGACCCCATAAGCTTAAAAATACGTAATTTGAGCCCACCGCTTCATTGGTTCCGAGGTGGGCCCACTATTTCCAATTTTACCCTTTATGTGTCTATGACTTGTCTTCGAGCGTTTTCGTTAGAGATACTCTAACTACTCCTTTATCTACTAAATAAAAATTATTTTAAATATTTCATTAAGTCTTATAAATTGTTTTGAATCTTGAAAACGATCTCGGATAGATTATGCCTCCGTAACCCGTTATGACATCTAAATTTACTTACTATGTTTCCGTCCGATTTCATTGATTTGATTTGACATTCGATATGCCTCATTGAGTCTCTGGAAATATATATATGGTATTTTTAGTGCATTTAGTTTCTCACTACTCCGTTCGTGGATGCCTCAATGTTTCCCCCACTGAGCCCGGGCCAGGATATGTTGTCAAGCGTGATCCTTTGCATTGTTCGCCGTGCCTCGATGTGAGGGGGCAGGTATACGCGTACATGGGTTTGTGGAGTATGTTGTGCCATGTACGCTTGTTCTGATATGATTTGCTATGGCCATCTGATATGACATATTATGTTACGGGGTTATGCCCATGTTCTGATTCTTCTGTGTTGTGGCACCAGCGTCGGGAGGGTGGCCACGTTCTGTCTGCCGAGTCCCTTGGCAGGGGCCGGATTTGATGTGACATATGTTTCTGTACACACTCTGCATGTTTTGAAAATATATATCTGATACTTTGGGTTTTCTATTTACTTTTTGTACGTTCTGTACCAGTTATGATTTTGTTTATGTAATTCAGGCTTTGCATATTCAGTACATATTTCGTACTGACCCCCTTTCTTCGGGGGCTGCGTTTTCATGCCGCGCAGGTACCGACGACAGGTTTGCTGATCCATCCGCTTAGGATCTTATTCTCCTATTTTGGAGCGCTCTCTTATCCAGAGCCCATCTTTTGGTATAGTCTGTCACTACTGTATATATATATTCTCGTTCATGGGTACGGCGGGGCCCTGTCCCGTCATATGATTCTGTCGGTCTGTTTAGAGGTCTGTGGACATGTTTGTGGGTTGGGGTCTTTCTGTACAGTTGCGTGTATATGTTGTGTTTGGGCGATCTCATTCGCCGCGGCGGCCGGTCCGCATATGTTTAAATGTTGCTTCGTTGGCCCGGTGTGGTCTTTTGTTGGTATTTTCTGTGCGCAGGGTTATTTTGGATAGCCTGTAAAACAAAGGAAACTCTGCCGAAATTTTTCTGGAAATTATCTAACTTTGAAATATAGCCTTGTCGGCTTCCGCTATATACTTGAATGCGTTTGATAAAATTTGAGATAGCATTTGATAGATGTGTTCGGGTGCTCAGATCGGGCACTAGTCACGGCCTATGGGGGTTGGGTCGTGACAAAAGTGGTATCAGAGCGGTTTGGTTCTCGGAATGTCTACAGACCGTGTCTAGTAGAGTCTTGTTTATCGGTGTGTTGTGCACCACATCTATAAACAGGAAGCTACAGGACATTTAGGGTGTTTCTTTTTTTTCGAAATCTTAGATCGTGCGATAGAGCTGTGCTATTAGGATGATTCTGTCCTGATCCGTTGTTGTTTTTCTTTCAGTGATGCCTCCGAAAAAGGCGACGGCTGCCCAGAAGAAAAAGGGCATGGTAGGAGAGACCAGCCGGGCTCAGAAGGGTACTCGGACCCTTGCTCAGATGATGCGTGATATTGCGTCCCGGCCAGCAGACTCTGCTACGTCTTCATCATCAGAGGAGTCTGGGGCAGCTCCACCAGTAGCTCCAGAGGTTCCAGTACCTGAGCCTCCAGCTCCACAGCCAGGGGCTGAGGATCGGGCTATGAGAGATGCGGTCCAGTTGTTGACCAGACTGGTAGCAGGGCAGGTTCATAGGCACGGACTTGGGGATGGTCGTGCAGACAGACGTGACAGTTCGAGAGCTCGTGAGTTCCTGACCTGTAATCCTCCAGAGTTCTTCGGGACAAAGCCCGAGGAGGATCCTGAGGAGTTTATCAGGAAGATGCGGCGCACTTTGCATTTGATTAATGCTTCCACGACAGAGTCAGTCACGTTAGCTTCGTACCGGTTGTATGATATAGCGGCTAATTGGTACGAGTCATGGGAGTTATCCAGAGGTGACGGCGCTCACCCAGCAGTTTGGGATGATTTTTCTCAGGCCTTTCTTAGCCATTTTCTGCCTCCGGAGTTACGGCGGGCCAGGGCTGACAGATTCTTATTGCTGAGACAGAGGGGCTGCAGTGTTCGAGAGTACAGTATGGAGTTCGACTCATTGGCCCGATATGCACCTGCTGTGGTAGCTACTATGGCTGACAGGATGCACAGGTATATTATGGGGCTGGACCGTTATTTTGTCGACAGTTGCTTGGTATTGGCCGCTCAGCCCGATATGGATATTGCCCGGATTCAGGCGCACGCTCAGGGCATGGAGGACCGGCACAGGGGTCATCAGCCCGATAGGAGTCAGGATCGGAGACAGCCCAAGAGGGCCAGATCATCTGGGTATTTTGAGGAATTTCGGAGTGGGCAGCCTCAGCAGCAGCAGCAGTCTAGCAGGCATTCTTCCCAGCCGGCACAGAGCACACCTCCGCAGTTCTCAGGCAGGAGATTTGATAGCCCAGGGTATTTAGGAGCAGGCCAGAGCTCCGGGGTTTCAGGTTCGCGGGTAGACAGGAGTTCCGGTCAGACGAGGCCACCCAGGCCTCAGTGTTCTTATTGTGGGAGATACCACCCTGGAGAGTGCTACAGGTGCTTGTTATTCTTGTGGCCGTCAGGGCCATACTGTGAGAGAGTGTCCGTATAAGGGTAATTTGGGAGGTGCAGCGCAGCCTACCGGATCAGTCGCTGGGTCATCGTCTCCTTCGATAGCCATGCGCCCTGCGGGGCAGGGTACGTCGACATCAGCAGGCCGCGGCAGAGGTAGTGGCGGGGCTCCCAGTTCAAGCGGTCCTTCGAACCGCATCTATGCCTTGACTAGTCGACAGGACCCGGAGGCGCTACCAAACGCGGATACAGGTATACTAATGTCTTTTTCGAAATATAAGTGTATTGACAGATCTAGCCTCTACTTTGTGATATATTTTCCCCAAAATGCTTACAAGACCCTATAAGATTAATTTAACATTCGAGGACGAATGTTCTAAAGGGGGGGAGGATGTTACATCCCGTATTTTTGAACGTCGGATTATTTGTAAGCTGAGGTGGGGCCCACACGTCAAGATTTTTTTTTGGGACATGTGACAAATTATATGAATCACATATGTGAAGTTAAACACAACTCAAGAAGGACCCTTGGGCCAAATCAAAGTGGAAGTCCTCCAAACGAATATTTTTAAGAAAACGTTTTCGGGTGACCTGACTTTGGGGGGCAAAAACGGTATTCTATGTTTGGAATTTGGAAAAATACCAAGAAGTAAAAGTTGTAGATAATTGAATTATCTTTCCAACCATAGGTCGTGGGTTCCCAGGTGACGTCGGTACAAGGAGATATGGACGTTTTAAGGTCGAAAGGTCAGTGGGCTAGGCCCAACTCGTGACCAACCGGGTTGGCCCAAAAAGAAAAAAGATAAAAGGGGAGAAAATTTAGGCCCAAAAGAGGGGTGGCCGGCCATATGGCCCAAGCCCATGGTAATTCATTAATCCATGTATTAAATGAGACATTAGACCACAATTCTTTCATTTTCAAGAATCTTCAAGAACAAAATTGAGAGAAAAAGAAGAGCAAAAACTTGAAGGACCACACGGCCAAGTCCTTGGAAAATTAGGTCCTCAAAATCTTCCTCCAAAAATTATTAGCTTGTGGTTTTCCTACTCAATTAAGGGTCCTTTACAACTTGGTGTAGTTGTTTTGGAAGAAGGAGCACTTATTTCTTCAAGTTGACAACTTGTTCAAGTGAAGAAATTTGTAGAAAAAGGTAAGAATCAATTCCTTTTTCTTATGTTATGAAGGTTTGTTTATGTTGTAGTATGTAGAAATGAGTGGAAATTATGGAAATATGGAAGTTTGCAAAGTGGGTATGTATGTGTGTAGAAGGATGAACCAATTTTATTTGTTATGATAATTGTGTTGTTGAAGCCTTGTAATGGAAATGGAAGGAAATGGTTCAAGTTGGTATGGAAAATTGTTGAAAATGGTTATAGGAAATTATGTGATTTTAATGTAGTTTTTATGAAATTATGGAAGTTGAATGAAAATTGGATGAAATTGGAAAGAAGCCATGTTGGCCGTGTGGTATATGTTGTTGAGATAATGTTGGATTTATTTTGTTTAACATGTTAGTTGTGTTATTGTGATCTTCACAATGCAAAGGAAGATTATATGAGTGAAGTTGACATGAAAATGGAATGTAGAGAATTATGACACATTAATGTGATTTTATGATATTAAGATAATGAAGTTGTTAAAATGTATATTGTTGTTGGAGATGAATTAGTAAGTAGAAAATGTGTTGGAATGGTTTTGTT
Source organism: Lycium barbarum (assembly GCF_019175385.1). Lineage (NCBI taxonomy): Eukaryota > Viridiplantae > Streptophyta > Magnoliopsida > Solanales > Solanaceae > Lycium > Lycium barbarum. Next base: position 137,814,503 of record NC_083338.1, on the reverse strand, counting down.
GCATATATAAGAATTTTGGATTGAATATGGAAGTTGATGGAATTGTTGAATATTGAATATATAGCTTGGAATACTTTTGGTTTATGTTTGAATGGTCTTATATTAGTATGTGAATATGAAAATATTGATATCGGGTTGTAAGTGCAAAGTTGGATTTGGAATTGTCGCATTATTTGGAAAATAAGACTATTTACGCTAGAATGCGTTCCTAGACGATTATTGATGTTGTATATATTGTTGTTGGTATGGTTGTTGTTGTTTTAGCCGAGTTTTAACCTCGGGGATGATATATATATAGGGGAGATGCTGCTCAAATTCTTATAGACAAGAATTGGTTAAGGTTGAAATTTTAAGTCTTATGAATAGTAAATTGGTAAATGTGACCATTTGTAGGTTTTGGACGAAACGGGATTTGAGTTTTGGCAAGCGTAAAGGGCAAGAAAGGTATGTAAAGCTATCCCGATTCTTCTCTTGGCATGTCCTAGATGTACTAGGCTTGGATTTACGCCTCGGGGAATATTCTGTCCATCGGAATCCGCGTTTGAAATCGTCGCTTTTTCATTCAATAGAATTGAATTCCTTAAGTATGCTTTGATGAAAAATTATGAAATTTTTTCCAAATTGCTTACGAAGTTATGGAATGTCCTAGAACCTTTGTAGGTGACCCCATAAGCTTAAAAATACGTAATTTGAGCCCACCGCTTCATTGGTTCCGAGGTGGGCCCACTATTTCCAATTTTACCCTTTATGTGTCTATGACTTGTCTTCGAGCGTTTTCGTTAGAGATACTCTAACTACTCCTTTATCTACTAAATAAAAATTATTTTAAATATTTCATTAAGTCTTATAAATTGTTTTGAATCTTGAAAACGATCTCGGATAGATTATGCCTCCGTAACCCGTTATGACATCTAAATTTACTTACTATGTTTCCGTCCGATTTCATTGATTTGATTTGACATTCGATATGCCTCATTGAGTCTCTGGAAATATATATATGGTATTTTTAGTGCATTTAGTTTCTCACTACTCCGTTCGTGGATGCCTCAATGTTTCCCCCACTGAGCCCGGGCCAGGATATGTTGTCAAGCGTGATCCTTTGCATTGTTCGCCGTGCCTCGATGTGAGGGGGCAGGTATACGCGTACATGGGTTTGTGGAGTATGTTGTGCCATGTACGCTTGTTCTGATATGATTTGCTATGGCCATCTGATATGACATATTATGTTACGGGGTTATGCCCCTGTTCTGATTCTTCTGTGTTGTGGCACCAGCGTCGGGAGGGTGGCCACGTTCTGTCTGCCGAGTCCCTTGGCAGGGGCCGGATTTGATGTGACATATGTTTCTGTACACACTCTGCATGTTTTGAAAATATATATCTGATACTTTGGGTTTTCTATTTACTTTTTGTACGTTCTGTACCAGTTATGATTTTGTTTATGTAATTCAGGCTTTGCATATTCAGTACATATTTCGTACTGACCCCCTTTCTTCGGGGGCTGCGTTTTCATGCCGCGCAGGTACCGACGACAGGTTTGCTGATCCATCCGCTTAGGATCTTATTCTCCTATTTTGGAGCGCTCTCTTATCCAGAGCCCATCTTTTGGTATAGTCTGTCACTACTGTATATATATATTCTCGTTCATGGGTACGGCGGGGCCCTGTCCCGTCATATGATTCTGTCGGTCTGTTTAGAGGTCTGTGGACATGTTTGTGGGTTGGGGTCTTTCTGTACAGTTGCGTGTATATGTTGTGTTTGGGCGATCTCATTCGCCGCGGCGGCCGGTCCGCATATGTTTAAATGTTGCTTCGTTGGCCCGGTGTGGTCTTTTGTTGGTATTTTCTGTGCGCAGGGTTATTTTGGATAGCCTGTAAAACAAAGGAAACTCTGCCGAAATTTTTCTGGAAATTATCTAACTTTGAAATATAGCCTTGTCGGCTTCCGCTATATACTTGAATGCGTTTGATAAAATTTGAGATAGCATTTGATAGATGTGTTCGGGTGCTCAGATCGGGCACTAGTCACGGCCTATGGGGGTTGGGTCGTGACAAAAGTGGTATCAGAGCGGTTTGGTTCTCGGAATGTCTACAGACCGTGTCTAGTAGAGTCTTGTTTATCGGTGTGTTGTGCACCACATCTATAAACAGGAAGCTACAGGACATTTAGGGTGTTTCTTTTTTTTCGAAATCTTAGATCGTGCGATAGAGCTGTGCTATTAGGATGATTCTGTCCTGATCCGTTGTTGTTTTTCTTTCAGTGATGCCTCCGAAAAAGGCGACGGCTGCCCAGAAGAAAAAGGGCATGGTAGGAGAGACCAGCCGGGCTCAGAAGGGTACTCGGACCCTTGCTCAGATGATGCGTGATATTGCGTCCCGGCCAGCAGACTCTGCTACGTCTTCATCATCAGAGGAGTCTGGGGCAGCTCCACCAGTAGCTCCAGAGGTTCCAGTACCTGAGCCTCCAGCTCCACAGCCAGGGGCTGAGGATCGGGCTATGAGAGATGCGGTCCAGTTGTTGACCAGACTGGTAGCAGGGCAGGTTCATAGGCACGGACTTGGGGATGGTCGTGCAGACAGACGTGACAGTTCGAGAGCTCGTGAGTTCCTGACCTGTAATCCTCCAGAGTTCTTCGGGACAAAGCCCGAGGAGGATCCTGAGGAGTTTATCAGGAAGATGCGGCGCACTTTGCATTTGATTAATGCTTCCACGACAGAGTCAGTCACGTTAGCTTCGTACCGGTTGTATGATATAGCGGCTAATTGGTACGAGTCATGGGAGTTATCCAGAGGTGACGGCGCTCACCCAGCAGTTTGGGATGATTTTTCTCAGGCCTTTCTTAGCCATTTTCTGCCTCCGGAGTTACGGCGGGCCAGGGCTGACAGATTCTTATTGCTGAGACAGAGGGGCTGCAGTGTTCGAGAGTACAGTATGGAGTTCGACTCATTGGCCCGATATGCACCTGCTGTGGTAGCTACTATGGCTGACAGGATGCACAGGTATATTATGGGGCTGGACCGTTATTTTGTCGACAGTTGCTTGGTATTGGCCGCTCAGCCCGATATGGATATTGCCCGGATTCAGGCGCACGCTCAGGGCATGGAGGACCGGCACAGGGGTCATCAGCCCGATAGGAGTCAGGATCGGAGACAGCCCAAGAGGGCCAGATCATCTGGGTATTTTGAGGAATTTCGGAGTGGGCAGCCTCAGCAGCAGCAGCAGTCTAGCAGGCATTCTTCCCAGCCGGCACAGAGCACACCTCCGCAGTTCTCAGGCAGGAGATTTGATAGCCCAGGGTATTTAGGAGCAGGCCAGAGCTCCGGGGTTTCAGGTTCGCGGGTAGACAGGAGTTCCGGTCAGACGAGGCCACCCAGGCCTCAGTGTTCTTATTGTGGGAGATACCACCCTGGAGAGTGCTACAGGTGCTTGTTATTCTTGTGGCCGTCAGGGCCATACTGTGAGAGAGTGTCCGTATAAGGGTAATTTGGGAGGTGCAGCGCAGCCTACCGGATCAGTCGCTGGGTCATCGTCTCCTTCGATAGCCATGCGCCCTGCGGGGCAGGGTACGTCGACATCAGCAGGCCGCGGCAGAGGTAGTGGCGGGGCTCCCAGTTCAAGCGGTCCTTCGAACCGCATCTATGCCTTGACTAGTCGACAGGACCCGGAGGCGCTACCAAACGCGGATACAGGTATACTAATGTCTTTTTCGAAATATAAGTGTATTGACAGATCTAGCCTCTACTTTGTGATATATTTTCCCCAAAATGCTTACAAGACCCTATAAGATTAATTTAACATTCGAGGACGAATGTTCTAAAGGGGGGGAGGATGTTACATCCCGTATTTTTGAACGTCGGATTATTTGTAAGCTGAGGTGGGGCCCACACGTCAAGATTTTTTTTTGGGACATGTGACAAATTATATGAATCACATATGTGAAGTTAAACACAACTCAAGAAGGACCCTTGGGCCAAATCAAAGTGGAAGTCCTCCAAACGAATATTTTTAAGAAAACGTTTTCGGGTGACCTGACTTTGGGGGGCAAAAACGGTATTCTATGTTTGGAATTTGGAAAAATACCAAGAAGTAAAAGTTGTAGATAATTGAATTATCTTTCCAACCATAGGTCGTGGGTTCCCAGGTGACGTCGGTACAAGGAGATATGGACGTTTTAAGGTCGAAAGGTCAGTGGGCTAGGCCCAACTCGTGACCAACCGGGTTGGCCCAAAAAGAAAAAAGATAAAAGGGGAGAAAATTTAGGCCCAAAAGAGGGGTGGCCGGCCATATGGCCCAAGCCCATGGTAATTCATTAATCCATGTATTAAATGAGACATTAGACCACAATTCTTTCATTTTCAAGAATCTTCAAGAACAAAATTGAGAGAAAAAGAAGAGCAAAAACTTGAAGGACCACACGGCCAAGTCCTTGGAAAATTAGGTCCTCAAAATCTTCCTCCAAAAATTATTAGCTTGTGGTTTTCCTACTCAATTAAGGGTCCTTTACAACTTGGTGTAGTTGTTTTGGAAGAAGGAGCACTTATTTCTTCAAGTTGACAACTTGTTCAAGTGAAGAAATTTGTAGAAAAAGGTAAGAATCAATTCCTTTTTCTTATGTTATGAAGGTTTGTTTATGTTGTAGTATGTAGAAATGAGTGGAAATTATGGAAATATGGAAGTTTGCAAAGTGGGTATGTATGTGTGTAGAAGGATGAACCAATTTTATTTGTTATGATAATTGTGTTGTTGAAGCCTTGTAATGGAAATGGAAGGAAATGGTTCAAGTTGGTATGGAAAATTGTTGAAAATGGTTATAGGAAATTATGTGATTTTAATGTAGTTTTTATGAAATTATGGAAGTTGAATGAAAATTGGATGAAATTGGAAAGAAGCCATGTTGGCCGTGTGGTATATGTTGTTGAGATAATGTTGGATTTATTTTGTTTAACATGTTAGTTGTGTTATTGTGATCTTCACAATGCAAAGGAAGATTATATGAGTGAAGTTGACATGAAAATGGAATGTAGAGAATTATGACACATTAATGTGATTTTATGATATTAAGATAATGAAGTTGTTAAAATGTATATTGTTGTTGGAGATGAATTAGTAAGTAGAAAATGTGTTGGAATGGTTTTGTTGCATATATAAGAATTTTGGATTGAATATGGAAGTTGATGGAATTGTTGAATATTGAATATATAGCTTGGAATACTTTTGGTTTATGTTTGAATGGTCTTATATTAGTATGTGAATATGAAAATATTGATATCGGGTTGTAAGTGCAAAGTTGGATTTGGAATTGTCGCATTATTTGGAAAATAAGACTATTTACGCTAGAATGCGTTCCTAGACGATTATTGATGTTGTATATATTGTTGTTGGTATGGTTGTTGTTGTTTTAGCCGAGTTTTAACCTCGGGGATGATATATATATAGGGGAGATGCTGCTCAAATTCTTATAGACAAGAATTGGTTAAGGTTGAAATTTTAAGTCTTATGAATAGTAAATTGGTAAATGTGACCATTTGTAGGTTTTGGACGAAACGGGATTTGAGTTTTGGCAAGCGTAAAGGGCAAGAAAGGTATGTAAAGCTATCCCGATTCTTCTCTTGGCATGTCCTAGATGTACTAGGCTTGGATTTACGCCTCGGGGAATATTCTGTCCATCGGAATCCGCGTTTGAAATCGTCGCTTTTTCATTCAATAGAATTGAATTCCTTAAGTATGCTTTGATGAAAAATTATGAAATTTTTTCCAAATTGCTTACGAAGTTATGGAATGTCCTAGAACCTTTGTAGGTGACCCCATAAGCTTAAAAATACGTAATTTGAGCCCACCGCTTCATTGGTTCCGAGGTGGGCCCACTATTTCCAATTTTACCCTTTATGTGTCTATGACTTGTCTTCGAGCGTTTTCGTTAGAGATACTCTAACTACTCCTTTATCTACTAAATAAAAATTATTTTAAATATTTCATTAAGTCTTATAAATTGTTTTGAATCTTGAAAACGATCTCGGATAGATTATGCCTCCGTAACCCGTTATGACATCTAAATTTACTTACTATGTTTCCGTCCGATTTCATTGATTTGATTTGACATTCGATATGCCTCATTGAGTCTCTGGAAATATATATATATGGTATTTTTAGTGCATTTAGTTTCTCACTACTCCGTTCGTGGATGCCTCAATGTTTCCCCCACTGAGCCCGGGCCAGGATATGTTGTCAAGCGTGATCCTTTGCATTGTTCGCCGTGCCTCGATGTGAGGGGGCAGGTATACGCGTACATGGGTTTGTGGAATATGTTGTGCCATGTACGCTTGTTCTGATATGATTTGCTATGGCCATCTGATATGACATATTATGTTACGGGGTTATGCCCCTGTTCTGATTCTTCTGTGTTGTGGCACCAGCGTCGGGAGGGTGGCCACGTTCTGTCTGCCGAGTCCCTTGGCAGGGGCCGGATTTGATGTGACATATGTTTCTGTACACACTCTGCATGTTTTGAAAATATATATCTGATACTTTGGGTTTTCTATTTACTTTTTGTACGTTCTGTACCAGTTATGATTTTGTTTATGTAATTCAGGCTTTGCATATTCAATACATATTTCGTACTGACCCCCTTTCTTCGGGGGCTGCGTTTTCATGCCGCGCAGGTACCGACGACAGGTTTGCTGATCCATCCGCTTAGGATCTTATTCTCCTATTTTGGAGCGCTCTCTTATCCAGAGCCCATCTTTTGGTATAGTCTGTCACTACTGTATATATATATTCTCGTTCATGGGTACGGCGGGGCCCTGTCCCGTCATATGATTCTGTCGGTCTGTTTAGAGGTCTGTGGACATGTTTGTGGGTTGGGGTCTTTCTGTACAGTTGCGTGTATATGTTGTGTTTGGGCGATCTCATTCGCCGCGGCGGCCGGTCCGCATATGTTTAAATGTTGCTTCGTTGGCCCGGTGTGGTCTTTTGTTGGTATTTTCTGTGCGCAGGGTTATTTTGGATAGCCTGTAAAACAAAGGAAACTCTGCCGAAATTTTTCTGGAAATTATCTAACTTTGAAATATAGCCTTGTCGGCTTCCGCTATATACTTGAATGCGTTTGATAAAATTTGAGATAGCATTTGATAGATGTGTTCGGGTGCTCAGATCGGGCACTAGTCACGGCCTATGGGGGTTGGGTCGTGACATACAGGACGACGCATCTGCTCAGTAAGATTTGCTCGTATCAGCCTATTGGTGAGCCCTATCTCATTCGGGGTTTTTGTTACACCTCGTAGTCGTGTACGTGAAATATATTGGGCGTTAGTTGGTTAAGTCTAGACGTGGCGCATTCATCTTATGGTTACGAGGGTTTGAGTTCATATAATAATCTATGGAAGACTCGGGGACCAAGCAAATCAAGGAAATTAAGTTTGTCGAAAAATTTGAAACAGGATTTTGAGTCAACTTTGGAGGGGCACATCTCCATGTATATTAGGAGTTTTAAGGTGTTTCAAAATTCTAAAATGAAGTTCGTCGAGTCTAGTTTCTAATGCAATAAACCACTCGTCAATAGGACATCGGAGTAGAGAATTATAGACGTTACAAACTGAGCTGATAAAGCAGAAACATAACTGCTACAGTACTGTAGCTACAGTGCTGCCGCCTCAGCCCTTATAAAAAGGGTTAAAACCTCATTTTTTTCATCCAAAATTCTCCAAAAAGTTCCAGAAAATTCAGCACCAAAATGGTTCCTAAATATTACATAGAAGTGAGGATCTTGAGCAAAATTCGAGCTACGGAATACTAATCGAAGACCGGACAACTTATAGTCGCGATTATCATATCATTCTGTGTTGGAGTTAGCTTGGGGACAAGTGATTATTGGAGATCTTTCTATTTTAGTAAAAATGAGGTATGAATCGTTGAATCTCTCCCCTTATCAACCTTGATTAAGGAGTAGTTATAAGAATCAAAGTTGTAGTTTGTTGTATTGATGTTGTTGGCTTATGGATGAAGTTTGAAGAGAAATTTGTATGAAAAATATATATATAATTGTCTTGTGGAATGTTGAGGATGTTTTTGTTAATGTTGTTGGTATTGTTTGGAAGTTGTTTTAGCATTTGGAGGAAGTCGACGATATAGGGGAGGTGCTGCCCAAATTTTCGCAACCCAAATTAGTCTTCCATAATCATCACTTATAAAGGTGACAGATATATATATGAGGAAAGTGTGATTAATGATATATTTCTTGATATATAGGCTCGGGCGAAGGGCAAGCCTCGATATAAGGAATTCTTTAAGTAGTGGATCGACGGATAAGGTATGTAAGGTGTTCGTTTCCCTCTTTCTTTGGCACGAATCCAATTAGTACATAAACACGAGCGTTCCATAACAAATTCCACTTCATTCTTATGCTTGTATTTTCAATCTTAAAGTCTTGTTGTTTGATTGGTTTTAAGACATTATTTCACTCATCGTCATCATTCCTTTGGACTCGATATGAATTCCATAAACTATTCGGGGGTTAACGACCTTATGTCACCCCGAAAGGCCAAGAATCAGATCTTTGATTTCTCATTCAAAACCAGCCTCAGAACATTGCTGCGGAAGGAAAACAGAGTTCTGCGCAGAAAGCTTCAGGACATTGCGCTTTCCTTCCGCATCGCGGAAGGAAAGCGGAAGCCCTCAGAACCTTGTACTTTCCTTCCGCATCGCAGAAGGAAAGCGGAACTCTGCGCAGTTCTTTTTTTTTTTTCAGTCCAGCCCAATAATGGTATATACATATATATAAATGTACTGCACTATTTTACTACACCGTGTTGCGCTATAGTCGGCCGGGCATGGCGCGAAGATGCGCACACCACTGCAGTGGGCATGTTAGGTTATCGCCCCGGACGCGGGAGGCCCGGACGCGAGCTAATGATGATAACACCGAGCCTTAATGGCCGGGCATGATTTTACATATATAATACCGAGCCTTACGGTCGGGCATGGATACTATCTGTTACATATATACATACATATATGCATACAAATGATTTTATCATGCATTGTACATTTGTGCTATTTTCAGATGTTCGATTCTCTCTTTTGCCTATATTGATGTCACCTTTGATCTTAATTATATTATTACCATCCTGCCTTACATACTCAGTACTTTTATCCGTATTGATGTCCCATTGCCCGGGACGCTGCATTTCGTGCTGCAGGTACTGACAGATTTATTGAGAAGCAACCGCAGTAGGATTTTTCCAGCATCAGCGGTGTTAGCAAGTACCACTACTCCGGGCTTGCTATCTTTTGGTATTTTACTGTTAGTGTAATAGATGTTCATATGTATACTCTTAGAGGCTCATGGACGTTGTGGGATATGTAAATACTATGTATGGCCTTGTCGGCCTTGTTTTGACTTTTCTTGATATTCTGTTGATAGCCTTGTCGGCTTTACGATACACTTTACGTTATAGCGACCTTGCCGGTCCGCATATGTGCATATATGCTGAATTGTCGAATATATCTATGTTGGCTCCTTTCCGCGAGCAAATATTCTTTGAGTTATGATATGTGATGTCCGAGTAACGGTTAAGTCAGGTGTCTTCGGCCTCCGGGTCGGAACCTGTCACACTCCTCATCGGGGTGTGACAGTTTTAGTCAGTTATCTTTATTTTATCAGTTATGCATTTAAAGGTATGCTGAGGCCTTGTCCTAGAAAGTACGTCTTCCAGTTAAGACTCATGATTAGAGGTTTCATAGACTAGCCAGTTTAGTTATGTCAGACATGCAAGTTGTTTAGCCATCTTTGGCTCAATTCATGGTATTTTCGCGTTCATGTTTTTAAACGAGTATTATATTAATGATTATGACTTCATGTGTTTTCTTAAAGCCATTATGTTTCATGTTATATTCCGCTCATGTATGCCTCATGATGATTCAGCAAGCCATGTGGTTCGCTCTGTCACATGCAGTAAGGCACCGAGTGTCGTGTTTCGCTCAGGCCATGGTTCGAGGTGTGACAACTCCCTACAAGTTGCATTGGCTTTGCGCTTACATGACGCATCTGACTCATTGAAAGACAGAGAAAATTCTCTCCAATCATTGACTACCTCCTTCATGAAACTTCAGAAGAAGAACTTCCAACTAGAGGCAGCTAATTCGCAAATCCGAGATCAACTCACCAGCGTGGAAGTTTCCCGTGACCGTTTCAAGATTTGGTTCCAAAGTTTACGCCTTCACCGCAACTTATCTATTTTGGAAGCGAAACGAAAAACTTTCGAGGAAGCTTCTTCTCCTGGTTTCAATCCTCCAACCTCTCTTATCGAAGTGAAAAAAGATATAAAGGCCACTGAAATAGCCTTAGTTAATTTTGGCAAACTCGAAGTCATCGAGCCAAAGGATAAGTCCGCCGAGATGTCCGAGGCCGCATAACCTTCGGATTTTGCTTCTTCTTTTTTCCTTTTATTTTCTAGACCATTCGTTTGGTCATGTTTTGTACAGTTATTATAACCGAGATTATTGCTCATCTTTTAATACACTTAAGTCAATCGAATTGGTCTTATAAAGCTTCTTCTTTTCTTTGCATTTATCCATTTTATCAGTTTCCTTTGAACCGACTAGGATTGTTTTTATGCACGAGTTTTTTCGGAGTTAATTAACCGAAGTAATTGTATCGACAACTTCTCTTAGAAGTTTCACTTCTTTCAAAATAGTAAATTCATCTTCCGAAATAGGCGGGAAAGTAAAACGACTCCACTTCTCCATGTTCTGACACACGTCTCGTCACGCTGTCACTCTGGACACGTGTCAATTGTTAACTGGCGAACTGAAGCGGTTTCATGACCTGAACCGTCACCGCAATGATGACATTGTTGGTAAGAATGTAGAAGAAGAAGGGGAAGAGAGGGGTAAATGGGTTGGGGTGGTGAGGTGGCAAGCCATGTGGTGTCCACCTCACCGAGTTGTCAGTGCCACGTCATATCTCATGTACACCATGGATAATTTTAACAGACGAGGGGTATATTTGGACCCAAAGTATAACAGAGGATATATTTGGACCCAAAGTATAACGAAAATGGCATATATGGACCCAAAGTATAACGAGGGGTATATTTAACCCTTTTGTGATAGTACAGGGGTATATTTCACCATTTTCCGTAAAAAATATAGCAAAACTGGCAGCTGATCACACTCGTACTATGCTATGAGCTAATTGGTTATTTTCAGCAATGTTTAAATTAGAAGTTTATGTCATATTAAACCTCCTTGATGTTAACACTTCAATTTTTAATTTAGTATAGACACCTAATTCAGGTAAGTATTTATTAGAAGTGGATTGTTACAAACGCAAACCTCCAAGGGGACACATGCAATTCATATTATTATTGTTTATATGAAAAAGGGCTAAAATTACCCCTGAACTTTGAAAAATAGTTCATTCATACCCTTCGTTATACTTTAGGGCCAATTATACCCTTACAGTTATACTATGGGATCAATTATACCCTTATGTCTAACTGTTGCCACGTGGCATCATCCTAGCCCTTCAAAATTATTGTACCCTCAAATAATTTTTTACTCACTAAAATAACTCAATCCGACCCGATTTTTTTTCCCAGCAAAAATAATACGGAATTATTTTTATTTTATTTTGCTGGAAAAATTATCCGTATTATTTTTGCTGGAAAAAAAAATTCGGGTCGAGTTGAGTTATTTTAGTGGGTAAAAAATTATTTGAGGGTAAAATAATTTTGAAGGGCTGGGATGATGCCACGTGGCAGCAGTTAAACATAAGGGTATAATTGACCACATAGTATAACTATAAGGGTATAATTGGCCCTAAAGTATAACGAAGGGTATGGATGAACTATTTTTCAAAGTTCGGGGTAATTTTGGCCCTTTTCCGTTGTTTATATGATGCGTTTTCACGCAAAAACTATTTTGTAATATTTGATTATTACTGTTTTTTGTTCGAAGAAATTATCTTCTTGAAAACCAAAAAAGACAACTTATTCGTAGTCAGAATATTTATATAATTATCTTAACTCATACTCCGTATGACTTGTTTGCACCACATATTTAAACATTATTATCGATTTTTAAACATCAAATGTGTCATCAAAATATTTCAACTTTGATGGCACTGTTATTAAATTATTATAAATATATTTAAAATATTCTCGCTTGCTGGCTTAACACTAAATAAGTGAGTAAATCACTTTCTTACAATATGGTTTTTGGAAATATTGCCACACTACTCCCCTTACAAGGAGACAAGTGTATACTAACCATGTTTAGAACACCTATTTAAAGGATGGTAGAAATATTTAAAGTTTTCAAATTTTAATCACTTCAGAATCAATTTCATATATGTGAGTCTGATATTGACATCACATATCTTAAATTCATGACTTTAGGCTTCAGGTCTGGAGTAATTCAAGCATGTGTTATGAAGTTAGGTTTTGGCGAAGTCTAACTTTAGATTACCAAAGGTTCGAAAAACAGACTGTCTTTAGGTTGAAGTTAGACTCTTCTATTTCATGAAGAAGTAAAAGAAGATAACTGAAAGCAAAATTCCTTATAAATTATGCTATATATACTAACTGGAATTCAATAACATGAAATCAAAATTCCTTTTAATTTATGCAAAGCTAATTGTGAAACATATCAAACAATTTTAATATATAAACTCTATAATTATTTGCCTGAAGTTGCAAAGAAAGGAAGAAACGGCCATGCAGATTTAAAGTTTGCCAAAACTCACTAAAATTTAAATAATTTTACAATATTGACTATATTTCAAAACAGTGCCATCAGAAGTGGCTATCTGGTACCGTTCTTACCTTACACCAGGCAGATGACTAGGCCCAACCTTGACCCCGGCCCAAACCCTAGACTTCCTTCCTTTCTTTTTGTCATGCCACGAAATACGCCTCATAGTACAACTAATTACAGCAGCCAGCAACTCGAAAAGTAGGAGAGACAACTGAGAATACAATTTCACCTGCAAATTCCTTCCAACTTCCAAGTAATTATAATCTCTTTTATGCAGAGTATTTTTTTAATTTTTGAAGTGTTTGAAATATCTTCTTTTTTTCACCAATATACTTTGTTTTATTTAATTCATCTGCAGATGAGGCTGTTAACTCACAATATGTTATCATCAAACATCAAGGGAGTCGTAAATGGATTCCCGTTAAAGATCGAGGTTGTGAAAGTGGTGGAGAAAGAGGTTGATTTTAATATCGACTTTCTCAAGAACATGTTCCATAAGGTTGAATGGAAGGCACTGGCAGAAGCTTCTAGAACCATGGGTTACACTGAGCTGCCTGAAAATGTTGATGCAGCTATGCTGGACTCTGATGATTTTCTACATAGGTTTCATCATGCTCTTCTTGAACTTCATCTTGAAGAAGGTGCTTTGGTTTGTCCTGAGACTGGCAGGAAATTTCCTGTCCAAAAGGGGATTCCTAATATGCTCCTTCATGAAGATGAGGTTTGATTAGTTTTTTTTTTTTTTTTTTTTTTTTTGTGGTTTGTGTTTTGCTTTGGTAATTGTTTAAGGGGTTCGTTTGAAACGACTTATGGTTCAACAATTTGATTGTAATGTGATTGTTGGGAGACATTGTTGATATTATTATGGAGTCATCATCAGAATTCCTTAGTTCACTATATCTGATTTGTAATCTTTTAGTGGTTTCTTTTTTCATTATCGTGTCTTAATAAAAGAGGTCTAGTTTAAAAATGGTAACAATTCAAGATTGAGCTCAATAATTTGCTGCAAACATTCCAGATTGCCTTACGTGTATGCTTAGTTTCGAAGGCCTTGACGAAATATGAACATTTCAAGAACGTTAACATTACAACATTGCTCAAATTCGTAGCATAGATAGGACAATCTAATGATCACACTGATTTAAGATAATTTCGTTCTGCGAGCCGCGACAATTGTGACAATTTAAATAAAACGGACCATCAGAGTAGATTTGCTCTATGACAAATGTGGTGTACCAAGTTCTAAAAAACAAATTGCGGCATTCATTTGTGTACAAACGTCTCTCACGATAAAGAATGGTATATTAACTTAGGGGAAAAGAATAATGCCTCCTTTGCGCGACAGGAATCAATTCCTTATGTGGATGAGGTATGTCATAGATAACACGTAATAGCTGCGAGCTCTTCACCTTTTCTTGCGAGGAGTGGTTTCATAGGGGGGAAGAGGCACACCGAACACCCAATCAAGAACATTCAAGTACTTGGATTTAAATACATCCCTCTCCATAGCATAACAATGCATGATAATTGCAGTTGCGGTGCTAAAGATCACCACATCAGCTCTCTTTAATTTTTCAGACTGAGGCAAATAACCAACATCGGTCATGCATGTGACGAAACTCTCAAGTGCCCGAGCGAGGCAGTAGAGAGAGATCTCCATCCTTCTGCTCTTCTTCTCAATTGCCAGGGCCAGACCAGTAGGGAACTGCAAAAAGATTAAAATGTTACCTTTACAGAGGGAGAAGTAAACAACTGGTTAAGAAAATGTAACTAATGGGTCCTATACCGTTCCCAGTACAACCATGGGGATATTACATCTCTTGAACAGCCTGAAGAGAAGACATGTCCATAACCTAACAACGAAACAACACATTAAGCTCTGAGATAAATCAAACATTCGAAGCAAGAGGACCGAAACGTGGAGGGGGCTTAAACTCGTCAGCCAAAAGGCTTCAAAAAAACAAGGAAAAATATTCATAACAAAGACAATAACATGCAAATACAACAAATCAAATCATGTCTTACCAGGCAGATGAACAATATACGGAGAGAAATAGACTAGACCTTGCTGTACCCAGGAGACCCTTTGCCAAAATTGTGTTAGGTCTGCAAAAATTTCCACAAAATGCTGTAATAACTGGAGCTGAAGGAAGATGGTTGTTCAATTATAGAGCTCAGAAATAAAATGGGCTAAAAGCAATATGAACCTCCGTCATTGAAGAAACCAAAATTCAGTACCTTTTCAAGAGGTCTTGACGATGTACAATGAGTGCAGGAACTAAATAAACTGGAAGGTAAACAGGCAAAGCTCTCTTGTAGGCTTGAATTAGAAAAGAAATAAAATGTGCACCACATCCTTGATTCTCATGTACTATCTGCATGAACATCCAAAGGGAAAATAGACCTTGCAAATTAATAATATCAGCATGTCGATTAAACTCTTGCAATCTTTGATTACTACCTATCCAAAAAAAAATTCAAGAAAGAATAGTGTCAGGTAGAGCAAAAGTATAGTACAGGGCAATTGCATCATCCAATTACATCCGGGATGAAATATCAAGAGTCTACAGCCTTTTTTTAAAAAAAAAAAGAAAAGAGTTATAAAAGTGGCTACAGCACTGCAGGTATTTTTATTCATATGAAGCTAATCAGTAACTCATGCACCATAGTTGGAACTATAAAGCAATTAATGAAGAAAACTTATCCTGTATTTTTAGTTTAAGGAACTCTTGATCAGCAGAATTGATAGTCGACACATATCAGACCTCATACAGTTCTCCTCTTCATCTGGGCATTCACTACTATATTTAAATCATAACTGTCACTTTTGCTGGAATTCAACTTAAATGCATTTCGTATAGCCCCAAAATACCACATGAAAGAAAAATGGATGAGATATCACAATTGACAATTCCCAAACAGACTATAGGAGACAAAAGATAATGAACTACATATCTTCCAAACGCAGAATAAAATCCAGATTTTGCAATGAACTACATATCTTCCAAACGCAGAACAAAATCCAGATTTTGCATTTGTCTTCATTGGCTCTAAAAAGTAATTTGACTATCAAGCATGCTGGCACAGTGAAAAGGAAAGGATAATAACAAACAGCAAAAGAGAAAAATGAACATATGGTAAAAGTACATAAATCTACAAAGTGTTTCTTCTAAATCATAAAGTAGCGACTTCATAAACCTGCTAGAAATAGCAAATGTCGTCAGTCCTTCATAAACCTGCTAGAAATAGCAAATGTCGTCAGTCACGACCCACCCCCTCCCCCCCCCCCCCCCTTTTTTTTTTTTTTTTTTTTTTTTGGGTTGAAGGAAACCCGCAATCGCTACCCCTTGGGGGCGCACAAGGTAAACCCTGCTCCAATGTAATAGCCCACAAACCATACAAGGGAGGTAAAACACACTAAGCAAGCCCCATGCGACGAGCTCAATCGAGAAAGCATGCGGGGAGTTTCGAACTCGGCCACCCTTGCAGGTGTCAATCTACAGCCCCTTAATAAAATGATATGACTCAAGTCCCTTTGTTGTAACCTTAAAATTTTGATAATTTAAACCCTAACTTCAAAAGCACCAAAACAACCTCAAAAGCTTTAAGAATACAGAACCATAAAACAGAGTAGCCAAAACTACCTCCAGCCAAACCTCAAACTTCTAGCTCTGCACAGAAAATATTTTAACTCCTTTATCCCCCAGCGTTTTTAAAGTAGCTAAATTTACTTTACTAGGAGCACACCCAACTAAAATAGAAAGCAGCATTCATATTTGAACTATTTTTCCTGTCAAAGAACAAGAAACTCTAACATACCGAGCAGGGTACTTTCATTTGAGGATCCAGTTTGATGTCAACACCATTGGACTTGTAATGATTCTCTATTGCATCCAAATTCACTACAGACCTCCCACATGCCAGGTCTCTCACACCCTGCAGGATAACCTGAGCTTTGCCACCATGTTTGTTGAGAAAGGATTTGTAAGATGGATGCAGACTATCTTGCTTCAATATATAAGCGGACCTGTTAGAGAAAGCATTGCTCATAAGGGTATGCTTCTCAGAGTTGGATTTGCAAATTCAGATTTAGAATTCTGAATTTACTGCATTTTTTTTTCAAAAATAGATCGACATGGAAGAGACTTCTTATCTTTATTGTAAGATTTATGACAACAAGTGTTTGGACAACTACTTGTCAATAGAAGTTTTAGTTAGGGGGGGTGTTTGGTTCTTCACTGGTGCATACCACATACCGAACCGAAATTAGTTCGGCTCGGTTTATTCTAATTCGGTTCGGTTCTTCAGTATGCGCCTGATAAAATGGACTATTCTTCTGCTTGTAAAATGGGCTTTTTTTCAAAAAAAAAAAAAAAAAACTGTGGTGTCCGGGCCAGCTTGCGCGCACTCGACTAATTCCACAAGATACTTGCCACCTCCCACCAGCAACACCAGGTAACTCTGTCCACCAAAGCTAGAACAGATGGGGAGGAATCACCTAGTGCTTTGTCTCTACTGGGATTTGAACCTGAGACCCATGGTGCTCAACCCACTTCATTGACCACTAGGCCACACCCTGAGGTGCTAAAATGGGCTATTTTTTATTCAAAATAAGCTAATTTACTCAAATTAGCATCTTCACTTGCTAAAAACACTCGGATTAAATAGTACATAGGGCATGAATACCTAGAGAACTCATTAAATTGATAACTGAATTTTATCGCACAACTCAAAGTACTGGTGATGTCTAGGTACTCCTAGTCTCAAACAATGAACTGCTCGTGCATACTTGTTTCACTTTATAACTGGTGAATCCGTGAATGTATACTTTTCTCACTCTATTTGTCTCCCAGTACTTTGAGCTCACTTTAGGAGTCTCAAACAAATGAACACTCAAAGCGGTTTTGCAGTTAGCACTTAGCATTGATTACATATACCTGTATCTTTGTAGCAGCAGAAGCAAACAGCTATAATGAGGAGCAAACAGCGATACAACATTTGCGAAATTTCAGTTAACTGAAATACCGGAACAATAAAACCGAGAACCGAATCGAATCCTGAAGTTATAAAAATTCTAATTCTGAGACCGAACCGAAAAACTGAATTAATTCGGGTTTGATCCGGTTTTCAGTTTTTATGCCCACCCTAGTTTTAGGTAATTTCTGCAGGAAGTTGTAATCACAATTAATCCTATGGAGGCACAAATGTAGCTCTTTTTCATATAACATATCTACATTTTAGCACTTTCCTGTGTATACTGTTAAGTGTTAAAAACTGACTTGTTTGTGTATATATTGTATCCCTTACAACAACGTACCCAGTGTAATCCACAAAAGTGGTTTTTTTTTTTGTTTGGGGGGGGGGTATATAGAGTGTGCGCAGACCTTACCTCTACCTTGGGAGAGTAAAGAGGTTGTTTCCGGTAGACACTCGACACAAGGACAAGCAATTGGACAAAATACATCCCATGTCCGACATCATCACCAGGAGCCAAAGTTATATGGGCTGACAAAGCTAGCTTGAGGGGTCAAAATAACATAGGAATTCCACTTGGGCAAATGAAGCACGAAAGTCCAAACAGTTACTTTGGCTCATAGTTGACGTACGTTATCCTTGACCTATGGTGCTTGGGGATGACATACATGCAAAGACAGTATGCATGGCAGGCTTTGCCTTGTATAAAGCCTTGGCATGTAAGATACATGGATATGTATAAGGAAGCTAGAGCTTGGGAAATGCATTGTTGCTTCCTCAAAGGAAATACCATACACGTTAACTATCTCATGGAGCCACTGCAAATTGGTGCAGCTTTATGAAACAGGAACCTACTTATATTTGATAGAAGGGATTGGAGAAATAGATACTCAAGACAATCCATAGAATCATAATACGTACTGAAACTATAAAATACTTTCCCACGTTCTCTGTTTATTTGTCATTTCCATTAGAATAATCCCAAAGACAATAGGTCTAATATATAATAAAATATAAGGATGCATCCTAATAAGAACTCCAATTCATCCTCCAATTGTTCAAGGTTGCCTTTCACTCTGCACTAAAATGGGATAAAAAGTTTTTAGGCAATGACCATTTAGAGGGGAACTTTCATTCTGTTTGACTTGGAAAGTACTTATTAGCTAACTTCAATATGAAGCCAAATCAACATGATGCAGCTTAGAACTTAGCATGCTTAATCTCAATTTCTAAGCATTGCAAGTCACACCATGTTCAGAAGCAAGAAACATTTACTTGTTCATGACATTGCAGTTATCAACAATGCAGTGCTAACAACGCATAAAAATTGCAGCTTTACATTGTTAAGAAAGAAACCACATTGCATAGCAATAATGATGTTTTATATATAAAGCATAAGAAGATATGGCTTGTGATTAAAGAAAAGATCAATACTCAGGATGTGTTTATATGAAATTCGGTCCCCACAAAAGGCGAAAAATGATGCTTACAGGATCTGTGAAGAGGATAGACACATAAGGAAAATGTCTCCATGAGCCCAAGTTAAAGGCTTGCATATACGCCCAAACCGCTTACTTTTTATTCCACAACGCGATGCCAACACAGTCGCACGCATAAGAATGTAAATCGCCAAGCTCGTATGCTGTGTGTTACCAGTAAGAAGCATTGATGGCCCTGCAATTGCACCCGCTAACAATGCTCTCCACTTAGCTGTCCTGAATTTCAAATAGGTCTCGGCTTAATCTACTCTTAGGTTAATCATTGCAACAACTCTCGTAACAAATCAAATTTTTTTGATTTTTGCAGACATACATACAAACACACACTCATACAATATAATAATACATACATACGTACATAGATAACAAATTAAGTACTACTCCCTCCGTCCCAATTTAAGTGTCCTACTTTCCTTTTTGGTCTGTCCCAAAAAGAGTGCCAATTTCTATGTTTAAAAAGTTGATAATTCAAACACCATACATGGCAAGTTTAAAACCACAATATTCAAAGGACATTTTGATACGTTACACACATCCTTAATTTAGAACCACAAGATTGAAAAGTCTCTCTATATTTCTTAAACTGCGTGCCCAGTCAAAATAAAACACTTAAATTGGGATGAAGGGAGTACATATATATTTGCATGGGTACACAATGATAGTAATTAACAAACTGAAAACATCCGCATTTAACACACACACCCACACAAATGTGTATTTATCTATATACCTTCGATGACCTCCCCAAGCGGATACAATTTCATCAACTGATACAAATGTACCAGCGAAAGTGCCAAGGAATAGACCATATCTTAGAGTTTCTTTTAGTGCGAAACTTACATCTTCGCTGCTGGAGACCATTTGCGCCTTTCTAAGACATGAAAACAAACTCAAATGAGCTAAAACATAGCTGTGAAATTTACTCCCTCTGATCACTTTTACTTGTCACGTTTTGCTTCTCGAGAGTCAAATTACATAGACTTTGACCGACATTTTAAGATATATTTTTTTCATCATATTAATATGAGAAGAATTATAACTTATAATACTTTTCGTATAGTTTTCAAACATCTAAGTAGGCATTTGGCCATAGAAACCAAATATTTAATTGGAATTTTTGAAGTTGGAGTTGTGTTTGGCTATAATTTTTGCACGGAATATTTGATTATTTGAATGTATAGAAAGTGAAAAAAGTGAAAACAAGCCAAATAAACTTTAAGTTGTATTTGAAATTTTCATGGCCAAACGTTGAAGAAAAAAATAAAAGTGAATAATGCCAAACGGATATTTTAAAATATTAAATTAATCTAGTTCAATTTAGCTTCAAAGATTAGTCAAATTGACTCTTAAACAAGCGAAATGTGACAAAAGTAAAAGTGAACGGATTAGATCTAAATGCTTTGAGGATTCAAAAAACAACATTACTTGGCAGAGGACAAGGATTTTCTCCGTCGTAGGCGAGAGAGAAGAGCGAAGATAGCGAGGCCACCTTTAAGGCCAGCACCTATAGTGAATCCTTTAATTGAAGCACTATAAATTCTCCAAAGCTTATCATAGTCCTGAACAGGATAAGATTCCAGGCTAAGCAAAGAGCAAGATGATGATGAGGAAGGGAGAGTTGATCGCCTGCAATGCTGGCAGTTTTGATTTTGGTTTTGGATTTCATCTTCGGTGGAAGAGCACGTGCAGTGGCCGCCGGTGGAGGTGTCAGCTACGTCGCCGGACGGGTCACCGGGCGGCGGCATAGTGGCGGTGGAGTGGAAAGCGAATATTATGGAAGGAACTGTGTGATTATCGAAGGGCGAGTGCAAGTGTTACACCTATCATTTTAACAGTTGACGTCCTGAGGATGACGGTTTTTAAATTATTTAATATTATCTTTTGGGTTTTTTGGTCGTGTTTTTCATTACAACCGAATTTAAAGAAATTCCAATTACGATGGAGGGGGAATAATACTCTCTCAGTCATTTTCAAGCCAGAATGATAATTCGACTTATATCACTTCTAATTATTACTTTCTCCGGATAAAAAAAAATGTTTACTTAGACATTTATTCACCCTTTAAAAAAAATTTAACTTTTAGATAAAAATAGATAATTTGTTTAAACTACTGCTAATTAAATAGTTATTGAAATTTAATTATTTAATACTTAATAAAGACAATTTTAAAAGAATAAGTTTAATTGTTTCTTGATTTGGTAATTAGACACTCTTTTTGAATTAAAAAAAAAAAAGTGGACATTCTTTTATCCGAAAGAGTGTTAAGTTATGTAATGATTAAAATCAATCAAAACATATAGTATTAAAGATTGTGTAACCACTAAAAATTCATTAAAATTTTCAATCCAATAATTAATAATAAGAATAAAATAGATATGAAATGATAAATTATTTCCTGATTTTTCAAATTCAACAAGTGAAAATTGATATTTATCTATTTTTAATACATAAGACAAGTAAAAATGGTGAGAGTTAATTATTTCTGGTTATGGGTCTACTATGTATCGGTGTAAAAGCTCATGTTTAAATGCTGACTCAGTACTCAGCAGACCTATGTCCCTCGCGAAAGCTCATTAATTGCGCATCCTTAAAGGGGCAAAATTCTGTGTCCTTTTAACTTCTCACAAAATTCTAATGATGGAATTTTTACTTTTGCCATTGACTTGTTCTCTGTCACCTTTGAAACGTGAGGATGATTTTGTTTCCAATTCTGAAAGTTTTAAGGGAATTAGGTAAAACTTACTCTATTGCTAACGGAATGTGAATATGATGTTTTTTTGTACCAAAGAAGAATTTCATTTACGTACTTATAGACCGTTCATAATTTAACAACCAAATTGAAGTTGTTTCCCAAAAAGGAGCTTATCATTTTCTTACAAACATGGAAGGAAAGGAGGAGAAATTGCCCATTTTCCTGGTATAATAACAAGAGAAGTTTGTGGTGTATTAAACACCAAGTGTTTTTGCCTCAATTAGGATTTGAAACTTAAGAACCCGTGGTTCTCAAACCGACCATAGACCAACACCCTTGAGTGCCAAAAAAAATAAAGAGCGCAATATGCCAATATGCGTCCAAAACGTTGGTTCAACTTGAAAACTAGAGAATTCGATACACAATTAAATTGAGATAACACACCCGCTGTCCAATAACACAGTATCCTTATTTTCATTTTTCATTTTTTAAGATGTCAGTACTCATTTCGATCATTTTTTTAAGATGTCAGTACTCTATGTTATCTCCATTGCTTTTGTTCATATAGCTCCTTATCATTTGATAAATCTTTTCTTTTTCAATAGCACACCAGCCTGGGTTTGATAAACTTTTGGTCTTTCTTTTGGGACAGAGAAGAGTAAACTATAGAGTCTAGTCTATGAGCCTGAATCTAAGCTAAGAATTTCATCAAGTGTTAGAGAGAAATTTTAGCTTTCATGTCCAACAAACTAGATCCTACCTCTTTAACAAAAAGTGATGAATAACGCTGTATTACAATGCTGTTGTACCTCACTGCTTAGCAAAAGTATGTCCTTCATTCTACTTTGAGAACAATCTTCATGAACTCGTAGACGAAATAGCTTATGGAGGCTGAAGGTAACACCTGAAAATTCAGAACACGACAAGTGAGAATGCGAAGTCTTGAT
Organism: Lycium barbarum; assembly: GCF_019175385.1. Taxonomy (NCBI): domain Eukaryota; kingdom Viridiplantae; phylum Streptophyta; class Magnoliopsida; order Solanales; family Solanaceae; genus Lycium; species Lycium barbarum. Next base: position 137,791,641 of record NC_083338.1, on the reverse strand, counting down.
AGCAACAGAGCTTTGAAAAGAGGAAGCTGAATTCAATTTGTCATTTGTCAAGATATGGTTGAATTTGGAATATTATAATCACAGAATGCGAATCAACTGAAATGAAATATGATAATCTCTCTAGTTCTGAATGGAGTACTGCTTCTGCTATTTAAAGAAAATGTCAGCCATAGGACCTATCCCATAAAAGGAAGGGAAAAGATGAAGAAGAAGAAGATAAAAGGCCGAAATTAGAGAGGCCATAACCCAGAATCCTATTCTCTTAGTTTCCCTCTTGCTATCCATTTTCATGGATAGTTTCTTCATTCGGGAAAGGAGATGAGGCTTTACGCCTTAAGATTTAGTTAAGAGGCTTTACGCCTTAAGATTTAGTTAAACATAGCTGATTACTTGTTCAATTAACTATCTTGACCTAATGAAATATTGTGACTTCCACATGCGTATTGAGGAGTACAACAATGGGGAAGAACATCAGTATTCAGTTTCTGATAATGAAATGTGTCATTTCCCAATAGGTATTAGCTACAGAGGTACTGATACCTGTAGTAAACTTGGAATTAGGCCTGCATATAGAGCTGGAACACCTCCATGTTCAATGATCTTTGCACAAGTTGCCAAGGAACTCAGTTTAGATTCTCGTCCTTGTAATTGAAGTTGCCTCCCAAATGACCTCAAATGGATAGGTTGCGGCTTCAGCACAAGCACCAGCAATAGCACCATGAAGTAAGGTCCTCATAGGTCCCAACTCAAGCTGGTCAAAAGCATTGAGCTCTGCTCCCTGTTGCTTCATATACTGTATTCTTTTTCTGCCTTCAGGTGAATGCAAATAAGCTGATTTTAATATGTCGCATACACCATAGAAAACAGCCGCTGCTGGAGCCATACTCAAAATGATAATTTTACTTATATCACTTCTAATTATTACACTCTCCGGATTAAAAAAAAGTGTTCACTTCGATATTTACCCACTTCTTAAAAAAATACTAACTCCTAGATAAAAATAGATAATTTGTCTAAACTATTGCTAATTATATAGTTATTGGTTTTAATCATTTAATACTTAATAAAGACAAATTTGAAAGAATAAGGTTAATTGTTTTTTGATTTGGTAAGTGAACATTCTTTTTTAATAAAAAAAACACTCTTTTTATCCGCGAGAGCACTAAGTTATTAAATGATTAAAATCAATCAAAACATATACTGTTAGTTATTTAATGATTAAAATCAATCAAAACATATATTAAAGGTTGTGTAGCCACTAAAAATTCATTAAAATTTTCTATTCAATAATTAATACTAAGGATATGAAATAATAAATTATCTCTTGATTTTTCAAATTCAACAAGTGAAAATTGATATTTATCTATTTTTAATACATAGGACAAGTAAAAATGGTGGGAGTTAAGTATTTCTGGTTATGGGTCTACTCAGTGTGAGTCCAGAACCAAAATGACCCAATAAAAGACCAAGTGAACCAAAATACCCAAAAAAAAAAAAAAAAATTGGTACAAAAGTACTTTTAGCGCAGTACTAAAGGCTATTCAATCTCTCCTTTAGAGCAGTAAAATACTGCGCTATAGGAGTCCACATAAAAACTCATCGGGTTCCACCACTGGTCCCTCTACGGGCAAAAAAAAAAAAAATTAAAAACACCATTGGAGGCAATTTCAAGGTGGTCCCCAGTTCATAATACGTTGTTTTCTATTAATTTTCGTCGGGAAAGTTTAGATTCTTGGTATATTCAAGTCAAGGAGCAAGATTCTAAGCTCGAAATTTGGAAAAAAGCGGTGTAAAACTCGATAAAAACAACCTTACCAAAATCTTCAATTAAGATTTTCTACTATGAATTTTTGTTATTATTTTGTTATATATATTATATTCTAAGCATGTTTAACATTTAATCGTCTTGAATTTCAAAAAAAAAAAAAAAAATTGGTTGATCGGGCTGGGCAGCAACTTTTGCCACTGTTCCCTTTTTTTTGGGGTGGGGGGGGTGGGGGGGCTAATTTATTATTTGTTATATGTTTATGAATTGTTAATTTGTTAAATGTTTATGAATTGTTAATTTATTATATGTTTATGAATTGTTAATTTGTTAATTATTTATGAATTGTTTAATATAGTAATGTACTATTATTTGTAAAATATGCAATTAGTAATTAATTAGTTGTTAATTATTGATTATGAATTGATATTTTGTTAATTGTTTATGAATTATTGTTTGTTAATTGATTATGAATTGTTAAATCTATATTATTTTAAAAGCATGAACATATATGTTAGCTAGCAACTAGGTAACATATTAAAACAAAAAAGATTAACTACTGAACCTAAATTTGAGAGAACTCAATGAAGCTGTGGTTAAGAACACGATATTCAGATAATTTTGTTCTATGTCAACTAGGTAACATACAAAATAAATAAATAAAAGATTATCTACTAAACTTAAAAAAAAATAGTTAAAGTTCTTCTTATAATATGTATGTTCACAGAAATAAAAATTATTATGAATTTCATAAATAGATATGTTAATGATAAAATACAAAGTTTCTGGAAAAATATATGGTTGACGAATATACTCTTTTAGTCTAATTTTATCATATTTGTGTTGGCTATTTCGGTCAACTAAATATATATCACATATTTAAAGTAGAGTTCTAAACATATACTACTGCTGAATTTTACAGTTATGGGCGTGGGAGGAGATGATGCCTTTTCAGCCCGTACCTAGGCATCGCCTCGTATTGACATGCCCTATGCGAGGAGGTGGACAACAGATTTTGATCGGGATGTGGATATACACCACAGTATTCTTCCACTCGGGGACCAGCTTGATCACATGACGGACGATGCGGTAAAACTATCTAACTTTACATTATTAATTTAATTAAACGTCTTTTCTACTTGGTGATCATTAATTTGTATTTATATGTTATGCAACTATTTATATGGACGTCATACGCTACTATATTGGATGGGTTGCCGGCCTTTTGCAGGGCAGGGCAGGGGGTGTGGAGGTCACGGTGTCCATTGATAAACCTGGACATCGTTGAGGACCATATGCCCAAGCGCGTCTTACGACATTTTGGGCATACACAGAGTATACCCCCTGACATTCGTCATGAACTCTGACTCTACTAGCGGGACGATCGGACCGCCATTTGATGATGCATTTCTCATTCTAGTCCATTCGCAGTCGTTCCAGGCCAGTGGCAGCTCAATTGGATAGTCACCTACGTTTTTGCTGGCGCTCCTACTTTCTAAGATACTTAGGTCTTCATCTCAGTCGAGCCAGAATGCGTACATGGAAGAGTGTGATTAATTTGGTTGGGCAGCATTACGCGCTTCATTAGGTGATGAGCGGCCTGTGAAAATTTAGACGAACCCGGGATTCTTGACTTCGGTGACTTTTTAATCCCGGTTAGTATTTAAAATACTTATTTGATCATTTAAATTACATATTTATTATTTATTATTTTTTTATATTTTAGAATTCGGCGCCAGTGTGTCCACCAGAGCAACCCACTCAGGCATTTTCTCATGGGCCTGCCCAGCCAGAGCCACAAGTAAGCTTTTTATTAAAATCAATTTTATTCAATATAAGGCGAATATTCAAAATACATATTTGATTATTTAAAGTACTTGTTATATATATATATGTTACTTATTATTTCGTATTTTTTCATATTTAGGATTCGGCGCCAGTGGTCCATAAGAGCGATCCACTTAGGAGCCTATTCATGAGCCTGCTGAGCCAGAGGTGTCTTCTCATGAGACTATCGAGCCACATATAAACTTTTTACTTAAAATCAATTTTATTCAATATAAGGTGAATATTAACGTAATTTTTTTAAACCTTTATTTGGACCTCGAACAACATCTCGTCCAGAAGACTATATCATATTCATCACCAAACCCATCTCAGGAGCTACAGACCCACCTCAGGAGCCTACTCAAGCGCCCGTCGATACACAAGTTTGATTATTTGACAAACATTAATGTATTCGATCTAAATAAGAAATGATACTAATTATTATATATTTTTTAGGTTCATCCTTCGGCACCTGCGGTGGCAACTCCCGACGAGGAAGAGGTCGAGTTTTCAGATCCAGCTCAGCCTGGGTTACACATGCTACTACGAAGGCCTTCGGTGAAATTACATTCGCCTTTTCTACCTTTGAAAGTAGAGTTCATGCTGAACAAAATTGTAAATTAATTATTTTCCTAATCTTTAGAACTACAGAAATAACTTTGTTTTTCATTAAATCATTCCTTGTCGCTATTTTGGAGCGAGGGGGGAGGGGATGTGGAGGAATCATAGACGTAAGAATAATTTATATTATTATAAAAAGTAGAAGGGCAATTACCTTTTCCAACAAGGAAACTCCACAATAATTTTTTATTAATGTTTAGGATTTTAAAATCAACTAACTTTAGGTAATTAATTTTTTCTTATTTGAACTATTTTATGTAAATTCCTAATATTTAGGATTCTAAAATTAATTAACATTTTACTTTATAGAAATCATTTGCTTATAACGTAACATTATTTGTGAAAATTAAATGGGATAACATTCTCGGCTGTGTTCTTCCATGAAGTGTTTGTTTCCAGATTAATCTGTTACAAGTTTCCATGAGCAAATTAAATTCAATATTTTGCCCTATGTTACAAGTTTAAAGTGGCTTCTAAAATTGAAACGTAGATATCATGTCTTTTTTCCTCCGATATTGGAAGTGGCTTCTAAAATTGTTAGGATATGATTGAAAACAAATTACAAGGAAGAGAGAAAAAAAAAAAAAAAAAAAAAAAAAAAAAAAGGAGAAATTTAGGACAATGAAACAAGAGAAGAAATCTTTCAATACGGATATTTTAACTTAAATTGCAATGAAAATTTTAGAAACAAGAGGAGAATTCTTTCAATACGGGTATTCTAACTTAAATTGCAATGAAAATTTTATGTTATACGCAATGAATTGTCAGAAATTAAATTCTTCGAAAAAAATAATACTTGTAACAATATATGATTTGGTATGTCCCTAACTATTATAAACGGATATTTCAACAAATCTTATCATTTAGTGTTAGAAATCTATCAATTGGGTTAAGAAATTTCACGTAAAAAAAAAAAATCAACAAATATGTCGGATGAGAAAATTAAACTCATTGATATGGAAAATATTGTGACTTGAGTTCTTGTCTTATGGTAGTTAGTTTGCCTATTTCACCATTTATGAGCAAATTTTTGACCCAATAAAAAGTACATTAATTTCACTAATTGAAGTATATAAAAAGAGCAATCCCTAAAGCAAAATGCTGAGAGGTAGAAAAAAAAGTAAAAAGATTTAGAAAAGAATTAAAGGAGTCAAACTAAGAAAGTTGTCTACAATTCTTATATATGGAATAAAATTACAATTACAGTTAAATATTAAAATTTTGGGATGAACTATTGTAAAGAATTTGAGATAATAAAAAATAAACCAATTCCTTTGATGCTGCGAACCAATAGTTAAAAATTTGAATTGATTAATTAATTAGCAAAAGAATCCAATTTTATTCTTTTTCAAATTCCTCACATTAGTAAATTTTTCAAATCGAAGAAACTATATGAATTTGTTAAATAAGTAAAATATTAGTGGCGGACGAAATTAGAAATAAAAAAAATTATGGATAATGTTAAATGTCAAATGGGCAAAATGCAAATTTAAAATAACAAGCATGAAATGATCAATTGTCATTATAGTTATTACAGTTATTCTAACAAATGAAAATTATCAATATTATTTTAAATATTAAGTTATTTCACTGCTAAATAAGCATGAATTAGCGACAGAAAGTTAAATAGTAAAAGTCGTCGCTAATTCTATTTACCGAAGGATTAGCAATGAATTATTAAAAAAAATATTAGCTACAAGTCCTCTAGCCACAGATTAATGACGGAGTTTGTAATTAAGTATGCTTTTTTCTTTTATAATGTTTGTTGTCAAATGAGTTACGCGCTTTACGCCAGAACTGGTTGACACAAAAGTATTTAGTCACATGCTCATAGGCCGTAACCTTGATGTATTAGTAAATGGGTGAAAATCATTTACACCCCCTAACTTTGTTTTGAAAATCAAACTCCTCCCTCAATTTTGAACAATAGGCATTCTCCCTCCTTTATCCTATTCAAGGACTACTTCACCCTTATATTTTTTCAATCGTCCATTTATGTAATACATTTTTATATTATATATAATATTTATTTATTTAATCTAGGTATTTATAGATTCTTATTTTAAGTTTATTAACATTTTAAGTAGAATGATACTTTTATGAATTTATAACAAAATATAATGCTATTCTTTATGATTGTTATTTCAATATTATATGCAGTGAGTATGTATATATGTATGTATATGCATGTGTATATATTTAAATTTCACTTCTCTCTAATTCTCTATTGTTTATATAAATAAACAGTTTTAGTTGTCTCTAATGGCACATTTCTTAAATCATAATAAAATTCATTTACAGTATAAATAAATAAATTTTAAAAATTTGCCCCTATTTTTTTTAATTGTTTTTGCATTACCTACATAGAAATATATTTATAAAGTTATTATGACCAGTTATTTTTCACTTGTATAAATAAATATTAAAGTTTTGATTATTTTTAATAAAATTATTTTTTGTTTATTCTACTAATTTAATCTATTATAGAACATTAGTAACTTACATACTCAATTAGTATTTCTCACTTTTTACTTCGCCTAGAAGATAATATTAAGTTTTTATAAGAAATTTGTTACATAAATTAAAAAAATGAAAAATAACATGATTTTAAAGAAGTAAAAAAATAAAATAAAAGTTAATAATCTAAGGACAAAGTAAGCATTTTAAAAAGTCAGTTAGGTTAAAGTGGGGAGAATGTCTATTGTTCAAAATTGAGGGGGAGTTTGATTTTTAAAGCAAAGTTAGAGGGTGTAAATGATTTTTTCAAGTTGCTTACAATAGAATATAAATAATATGATAATAATCGACAAGAAATATTCATGCAACGCACGTACATAGAGACTAGTTACAAAAAAATATAGTAATCTCCTATTATGTTAATTATGGCATTGTTACTTTATTTATTTGTGAAATTATTTATCCGATGTTAATTATTCGCAAGATATAATACAACATAATTCACATATTCCCTACGAATGATTTATTAGTTAATATAATTTCTCTTTTAATTTCAAGAATAATGAATAATTTAGTTTCTACAGACTGGATCCGAATGTTCACCCGGGGCTCGATAATAGATCAGTATTGTCTTTACATGACAATCATAGGTTAGAGTTATTATGGGCTGGTACTATAAGGATATCGACTATGCTCTAGAGAGCGTGGGCTCTTTTACGTGAGCGCTCCCCACACCTCCGCGTCTTAAAGATATTATTTCGGGGCGGTATCTATCTTTGCGTGTCCGTTGGTCTGGTACAACATATTTGGGCCCTCATTACGGCCATGGTTGAGCGGTGAAGGCCGGAGACACATACCTTCCATCTTCGCATCGGTGAGGCCACGATTACACTTCTGGATGTGGAGGTCCTGTTTGGATTGCGGTTAGATGGAGACTTATTATACACTCGGTACGAGCCTCCTCCTGGTAGGACATGGGTGACGAAGTTGACTAGGCTCGCCCACTTTGTGCCTGATGCCGCGACCCAGATCTCGGGACAGAGTTGGGTGCAAATTAGTGCACTCTGCACTTATTTACTGGCAGAGCATCCTGTTAAGGATGACACTCAGTAGGATTTTGTTGATCGTCATACCCGTTTGTACCTGCTTATTTTATTTATGGTCATCTTGTTCCTCAACTCATCGAGTGCTGATAACGTCCAAATACACTCCTCAAAGAGAAAGTGTACACGGTCGTATGCAATATATTTACCCAACTATGAGTCGGGGTCGATCCCACAGGGAACAATATGCTAGGCGATTAAGAAAGTAAGGAACTTTCACCAACTAAGCTAAAGCCAAACGATAGATAATATTTTGGGTTTTTGAGAAAATTATGACTAATGCGGAAATGTAAACTAACCTAGAAAGCAAGTAAAATGATCAATGGCCACAAGTTTGGATAATAGGAAATTACACTCAAGTAACGATCCAACGTATTTTATGATTTTACAACTAAGAACGGGTTTATGTCAATAGATAATGATTTCTAAAATCTCATTGAAAGTCTTCCAACCAAATCAATGAATTTCACTCTAAGCTTTTCCAAGCCTTAGAGTGTGATATTAGGCACAATCAATTTAACCTCAAGTAACTATCCTCTTCCGAGCTCAAGTTATTAGATGAGTTTAATGACCCAAATTCTTGTTAATTAATCTTTCCCAACCTAGATTTCCTCTTCCAAGCTCAATCTAAGTAAATGGGTGAGTCCTAGGGTTAGCTAATCCCTTTGGAAACATTCAAGAACGAGATTAATTAAATCAACAAAGACCCACTTCAATAGCAATAAAAATCATTCAATACATAAGCAAAACAAGAGTTTCATCCAACACTTTAATCCTAGAATATTTCCATAAACAAGATTCAAGTGAAGAAAATAAACACTACACACTTAGATATACAATACAAAGCAAGAGATTGAAGAAATGAATTAAAGGTTTAAGAAATGCTCAACCAAATCTTCAAATCTTCAACCCCAAAGTGTGGTGTAGATGAACCCTAGACTCCAAGCTTGCAAAATGGCAAAAGATGAATAAAATTGCTCCCTTCTCTTTCTTTTGTAATTACCTCATTTTTTCAAGTTCCAAAAATGACAAAATATGCCCCAAATTTCAGTTTTTGCAGTTCTGCCCGTTTTTAGCAGTTCTGTCCCGTTTTTGCAAAACTGTCCACTTTTGACAGTTTTGCAAAACTGTGCAGTTTTTGTCCAATTTGGCCTCTTTTTGACTTGGTTTCTTCCGATCACTTCTAAATCACATAAACCTATAAAATGGAAGTAAACGACATTAAATGCACTATTTTTTTAATCAAAACATAGCAACAATCTAAGATTAAAGAAGAAATAAGTTGGTAAAATACCAACTTATCAAACCCCCAAACTTAAACTATTGCTTGTCCTCAAGCAAATCAAATTATAATTTCCTTCAAAGGACTCCATTCAAAAGTGCACCAACATCATACCAAGTCAAAAAGGTCTACTTTAAGCACAAACACATGACTTTGATTGGTACCAACAATTAATCCAAAACATATGAATCACCAACTTCTTCTCAAAAACTAAATTTTCATTTCAAGTGCTCAAACACCAAGTTAATCAAAGTAGCAATCACGTCATGACACTAAAGCTTCAAAATTTGCCTCATTATCACAAAACAATTTTCTTTTGTTCATTCATCTTAATTGGAAAATGGAACAAATTCACAACATAAATTCTCATGTGCCCTCACAATCAAGAGAGAATCCCAAACTCACAAAAAATGCAATTTGAAACACAAATGGGATATCAAATGGAAAGAATTAACTCTCTTCTCTCACAAAGATGTTCAATTGCACAAGTAGTACCATAAGCTTGCCCTTCATGTATTTCTCCGCTAATATAGACACACTTGGTTCAAAATCAATTAGGACTTAAAGGGTTGTAATGTAGGCTTTTGGTTAAGGTAGGGATATAATTTGGAAATGGTGACTCAAAAACCTCCCTAAGCACTACAATTTTCAACAATCAAAGTACACTTCCTTTGAAATTTTTCCACCCTTTTTTTTTTTTTTTTTTTTTTTTTTCATTTTTCATTGCACCACTTAGTCTTCCCATTATTCACAACTCTTTATTCTTTCTTCAATTCCTTTTTTTTTTTTTTTTTTTTTTTTTTTTTTTTTACCTCTTCGCCTTAAAAGTAACTCCCACATAACAACTTTTTCCAACCATCACCCCCAAACTTAGGCTTTTAGCCTATATTTGCACTTTCAACGCACTTAAGGAGGTAGGGTACCAAAAGATGGATCAATGAAGAACAAAAGGTTAAAGTTTGTAACATGGTTGCCAAAGAAAAGGTTAAAGGCTCAAAAGGGGTTGACTAGGGAGAATATGCAAGGGTAGGATATTTAAGGCACAAAAGCGGTTCAATGAAGGCCTAACATCATTTTTCAAACCAAGTGTAGTCTAGGATTTCACCTTGAAACTCATTCCGGGCAAGTTCTAGACCACAAATAATGCAACAGAACTCACAAATAAACCTCATCACACATGGCACATGAAAACTCAAGTAGAATATGTATCCAAGAACAAATTGAAACAAATGAACTCAAAAAGTCACTCATAGCCAAAAGAGACTAATTAGTGAAAGTAAGAGCCAAAAATTGAATCTAAAAGTCACAACAAGAACCCTTACTTCAATCATTTTTTTCTTTTTCAAAAATCAAGAATTCATATGCCAAGATTTAAATATGTTGGTACCAAGTAAGCCAAAAGTTAGTCAAGAGGCAAAAAAAATCACATCCCAATACCATTTTTACTCCTAAACTACCTAACTAAGAATGAAAATAAATTAAGTAAAGTGACTAATCCACAACATGCCAAAAGAACGACATTTTCAGAAATTTGAGCAAGTTCCATTTGTAACAACGTCTATCCACAGCCACAACGACAGTCACAAAACAAGCCCGACAAGGTTACAAATAAAGCATAACCAAAATATAATGTGCTAGCTATCACATGTCACCCCCAACTACAAACAATGTAGTGTCCTCACTGCACATAATCAGACAAAACATAAAACAGTAAGGAAAGAGAAAAAAAAAAATTTTTTTTTTTTTTTTTTTTTTTTTTTTTTTTTTTTGCTCACTGGCACGACCTGCGACCCGTCCTGCGATTTCGCAGGTATGACCTGCGAGTCGCAGGTACGACCTGCGAAAGTTTTTTTTTTTTTTTTTTTTTTTTTTTTTTGTCTCTGTCACACTATGCGACCAGACCTGCGATTTCGCAGGTATGACCTGCGTTTCGCAGGTATTACCTACGTTTCGCAGGTTATGCCACCAGATTTTTTTTTTTAACTGATTTTAGGGGCTGTCCGGATATCCAACATGCTCAAAACAACTCCAAAAATTCTGAAACTTTGTAGATTAGTCAAAAACCATAAACTAAACTATTCTAAAAAATAAAATTTCAAAAACGATTTAAAACTTTTAAAACGATGGGTTACCTCCCACCAAGCGCTTGATTTAACGTCGCGGCACGACGGTTACCTTTACCACTTTTCCTTCCATTTGGAAGATATGAATTTGCGCCCCAACTTTGAATCAAGATCATGATGGCGCTCATGGGGCGGTGGCAGAAAAACGAGGCCAACTTTCGGGTATCGCATTTTGCACTTCTTGGCCCTTAAGTGAGGCATGCCATTTTGTCTTCTTGGCATAGCAAACTTCAAAATGAAAACGCTTTCTTCTTCATTTTCACAATTCTCCATAGGCTCGGTTAGTTCAACTTCCATATCATCAACCAAGCACAATGTTGAAAAATGGTTGGAATGTGGTCTAAGGCGCTCCATTTTCAAATTCACTTCATTTTTGACATCCTCACCCAAAAATGAACTAGAGTCTTCAAAAACCATTATATGAACTTTTTTATGCAACTCTAGTATCATTTCTTCAATTTCGGCATCTTGCATTATATTTGGATTGGTCGGTTGGCAATTTATCATTAGCTCTTGAAAATCAATGTTGACCACTTTTTCATTGGAAACTAACTTAAAACTACTATCCATGACTATTTGATGTTGAGTATTGCATACCTCAACTTTTGCATTCAATTCGGCTTTCAAGTCACGGATAGCAATTTCAAGTTCCTTCAACTCTTGCCTTTGCTCAACATGGATTTTTACAAATTCTTCCACCATCCTCGAAATGTCTTCTCGATGATCCCCATAGGCTCTAAGTTGTTGAGCTTGAGACATAAGCCAATCTTGGCTCACTATTTCCACTTTGTCAAGGCTTTCTTCAAGTTGAGAGTCATTCAAAGCTTGTAGAAATTCACTCTTGGAGACATTCATGTTTTGGTCACTTTCTTGCCTACTTTCAACATCCTCAAGTTGTTGAGCATTATGAATCTGAACCAATAATTTCATTTGATCCTCCAAGATGTGAATAGCTTTGTCATTGCAATTAATTGCTTGCCTCAAGTCATCAAGTGGTTGCCTCAAGTCCTTAACCGCTAAGTCCTGTTTTTCAACTTTTTCAAGGATGGTCTCTAACATGAGCATTATCCTCTCATTTTGAGCATTTGAGGCTTCTTCCATTTCCTTATCCCTACTATCATCAAAATCACAACTAGAATAGTCATAGTGGGGTTCGGGGAAGGGAAGGACAAATAATCACAATTATCCCAATGACCATTTTGACCACCACATCTATCACATATACTCCACTCATAGGTTTGGGATTGTGCGCACAACCCGCCCCCGGAAGAATTCAAACAATTTTGCCATGAGTGTGGTCCTCCGCAATAAAGACAAGGGTCATCAAAGTATGCATAACTACCATCCGACCAATTATCATTATATGATGCCATTTTTTTTTTAAACTGAACAGTTTTTGCAAAAAATAAAAAACTGGACAGTTTTTCAGAACTGGACAGTTTCTGCAGAAGCAAAAACTGGACAGTTTTTCAGAACTGGACAGTTTTGCAATTCTGCAAAACTGGTCAGTTTTTCAGAACTGGACAGTTTCTGCAGAAGCAAAAACTGGACAGTTTTTCAGAACTGGACAGTTTTGCAATTCTGCAAAACTGGTCAGTTTTTTTTTTTTTTTTTTTTTTTAAAGCAATGAAAGTTTGAACCAAAGCAAGTTAGCTTAAATCCCAAACTAACTCAAATACGCCAAATTGTTCCCCGGCAGCGGCGCCATTTTTGATAACGTCCAAATACACTCCTCAAAGAGAAAGTGTACACGGTCGTATGCAATATATTTACCCAACTATGAGTCGGGGTCGATCCCACAGGGAACAATATGCTAGGCGATTAAGAAAGTAAGGAACTTTCACCAACTAAGCTAAAGCCAAACGATAGATAATATTTTGGGTTTTTGAGAAAATTATGACTAATGCGGAAATGTAAACTAACCTAGAAAGCAAGTAAAATGATCAATGGCCACAAGTTTGGATAATAGGAAATTACACTCAAGTAACGATCCAACGTATTTTATGATTTTACAACTAAGAACGGGTTTATGTCAATAGATAATGATTTCTAAAATCTCATTGAAAGTCTTCCAACCAAATCAATGAATTTCACTCTAAGCTTTTCCAAGCCTTAGAGTGTGATATTAGGCACAATCAATTTAACCTCAAGTAACTATCCTCTTCCGAGCTCAAGTTATTAGATGAGTTTAATGACCCAAATTCTTGTTAATTAATCTTTCCCAACCTAGATTTCCTCTTCCAAGCTCAATCTAAGTAAATGGGTGAGTCCTAGGGTTAGCTAATCCCTTTGGAAACATTCAAGAACGAGATTAATTAAATCAACAAAGACCCACTTCAATAGCAATAAAAATCATTCAATACATAAGCAAAACAAGAGTTTCATCCAACACTTTAATCCTAGAATATTTCCATAAACAAGATTCAAGTGAAGAAAATAAACACTACACACTTAGATATACAATACAAAGCAAGAGATTGAAGAAATGAATTAAAGGTTTAAGAAATGCTCAACCAAATCTTCAAATCTTCAACCCCAAAGTGTGGTGTAGATGAACCCTAGACTCCAAGCTTGCAAAATGGCAAAAGATGAATAAAATTGCTCCCTTCTCTTTCTTTTGTAATTACCTCATTTTTTCAAGTTCCAAAAATGACAAAATATGCCCCAAATTTCAGTTTTTGCAGTTCTGCCCGTTTTTAGCAGTTCTGTCCCGTTTTTGCAAAACTGTCCACTTTTGACAGTTTTGCAAAACTGTGCAGTTTTTGTCCAATTTGGCCTCTTTTTGACTTGGTTTCTTCCGATCACTTCTAAATCACATAAACCTATAAAATGGAAGTAAACGACATTAAATGCACTATTTTTTTAATCAAAACATAGCAACAATCTAAGATTAAAGAAGAAATAAGTTGGTAAAATACCAACTTATCAAACCCCCAAACTTAAACTATTGCTTGTCCTCAAGCAAATCAAATTATAATTTCCTTCAAAGGACTCCATTCAAAAGTGCACCAACATCATACCAAGTCAAAAAGGTCTACTTTAAGCACAAACACATGACTTTGATTGGTACCAACAATTAATCCAAAACATATGAATCACCAACTTCTTCTCAAAAACTAAATTTTCATTTCAAGTGCTCAAACACCAAGTTAATCAAAGTAGCAATCACGTCATGACACTAAAGCTTCAAAATTTGCCTCATTATCACAAAACAATTTTCTTTTGTTCATTCATCTTAATTGGAAAATGGAACAAATTCACAACATAAATTCTCATGTGCCCTCACAATCAAGAGAGAATCCCAAACTCACAAAAAATGCAATTTGAAACACAAATGGGATATCAAATGGAAAGAATTAACTCTCTTCTCTCACAAAGATGTTCAATTGCACAAGTAGTACCATAAGCTTGCCCTTCATGTATTTCTCCGCTAATATAGACACACTTGGTTCAAAATCAATTAGGACTTAAAGGGTTGTAATGTAGGCTTTTGGTTAAGGTAGGGATATAATTTGGAAATGGTGACTCAAAAACCTCCCTAAGCACTACAATTTTCAACAATCAAAGTACACTTCCTTTGAAATTTTTCCACCCTTTTTTTTTTTTTTTTTTTTTTTTCATTTTTCATTGCACCACTTAGTCTTCCCATTATTCACAACTCTTTATTCTTTCTTCAATTCCTTTTTTTTTTTTTTTTTTTTTTTTTTTTTTTTTACCTCTTCGCCTTAAAAGTAACTCCCACATAACAACTTTTTCCAACCATCACCCCCAAACTTAGGCTTTTAGCCTATATTTGCACTTTCAACGCACTTAAGGAGGTAGGGTACCAAAAGATGGATCAATGAAGAACAAAAGGTTAAAGTTTGTAACATGGTTGCCAAAGAAAAGGTTAAAGGCTCAAAAGGGGTTGACTAGGGAGAATATGCAAGGGTAGGATATTTAAGGCACAAAAGCGGTTCAATGAAGGCCTAACATCATTTTTCAAACCAAGTGTAGTCTAGGATTTCACCTTGAAACTCATTCCGGGCAAGTTCTAGACCACAAATAATGCAACAGAACTCACAAATAAACCTCATCACACATGGCACATGAAAACTCAAGTAGAATATGTATCCAAGAACAAATTGAAACAAATGAACTCAAAAAGTCACTCATAGCCAAAAGAGACTAATTAGTGAAAGTAAGAGCCAAAAATTGAATCTAAAAGTCACAACAAGAACCCTTACTTCAATCATTTTTTTCTTTTTCAAAAATCAAGAATTCATATGCCAAGATTTAAATATGTTGGTACCAAGTAAGCCAAAAGTTAGTCAAGAGGCAAAAAAAATCACATCCCAATACCATTTTTACTCCTAAACTACCTAACTAAGAATGAAAATAAATTAAGTAAAGTGACTAATCCACAACATGCCAAAAGAACGACATTTTCAGAAATTTGAGCAAGTTCCATTTGTAACAACGTCTATCCACAGCCACAACGACAGTCACAAAACAAGCCCGACAAGGTTACAAATAAAGCATAACCAAAATATAATGTGCTAGCTATCACATGTCACCCCCAACTACAAACAATGTAGTGTCCTCACTGCACATAATCAGACAAAACATAAAACAGTAAGGAAAGAGAAAAAAAATTTTTTTTTTTTTTTTTTTTTTTTTTGCTCACTGGCACGACCTGCGACCCGTCCTGCGATTTCGCAGGTATGACCTGCGAGTCGCAGGTACGACCTGCGAAAGTTTTTTTTTTTTTTGTCTCTGTCACACTATGCGACCAGACCTGCGATTTCGCAGGTATGACCTGCGTTTCGCAGGTATTACCTACGTTTCGCAGGTTATGCCACCAGATTTTTTTTTTTAACTGATTTTAGGGGCTGTCCGGATATCCAACATGCTCAAAACAACTCCAAAAATTCTGAAACTTTGTAGATTAGTCAAAAACCATAAACTAAACTATTCTAAAAAATAAAATTTCAAAAACGATTTAAAACTTTTAAAACGATGGGTTACCTCCCACCAAGCGCTTGATTTAACGTCGCGGCACGACGGTTACCTTTACCACTTTTCCTTCCATTTGGAAGATATGAATTTGCGCCCCAACTTTGAATCAAGATCATGATGGCGCTCATGGGGCGGTGGCAGAAAAACGAGGCCAACTTTCGGGTATCGCATTTTGCACTTCTTGGCCCTTAAGTGAGGCATGCCATTTTGTCTTCTTGGCATAGCAAACTTCAAAATGAAAACGCTTTCTTCTTCATTTTCACAATTCTCCATAGGCTCGGTTAGTTCAACTTCCATATCATCAACCAAGCACAATGTTGAAAAATGGTTGGAATGTGGTCTAAGGCGCTCCATTTTCAAATTCACTTCATTTTTGACATCCTCACCCAAAAATGAACTAGAGTCTTCAAAAACCATTATATGAACTTTTTTATGCAACTCTAGTATCATTTCTTCAATTTCGGCATCTTGCATTATATTTGGATTGGTCGGTTGGCAATTTATCATTAGCTCTTGAAAATCAATGTTGACCACTTTTTCATTGGAAACTAACTTAAAACTACTATCCATGACTATTTGATGTTGAGTATTGCATACCTCAACTTTTGCATTCAATTCGGCTTTCAAGTCACGGATAGCAATTTCAAGTTCCTTCAACTCTTGCCTTTGCTCAACATGGATTTTTACAAATTCTTCCACCATCCTCGAAATGTCTTCTCGATGATCCCCATAGGCTCTAAGTTGTTGAGCTTGAGACATAAGCCAATCTTGGCTCACTATTTCCACTTTGTCAAGGCTTTCTTCAAGTTGAGAGTCATTCAAAGCTTGTAGAAATTCACTCTTGGAGACATTCATGTTTTGGTCACTTTCTTGCCTACTTTCAACATCCTCAAGTTGTTGAGCATTATGAATCTGAACCAATAATTTCATTTGATCCTCCAAGATGTGAATAGCTTTGTCATTGCAATTAATTGCTTGCCTCAAGTCATCAAGTGGTTGCCTCAAGTCCTTAACCGCTAAGTCCTGTTTTTCAACTTTTTCAAGGATGGTCTCTAACATGAGCATTATCCTCTCATTTTGAGCATTTGAGGCTTCTTCCATTTCCTTATCCCTACTATCATCAAAATCACAACTAGAATAGTCATAGTGGGGTTCGGGGAAGGGAAGGACAAATAATCACAATTATCCCAATGACCATTTTGACCACCACATCTATCACATATACTCCACTCATAGGTTTGGGATTGTGCGCACAACCCGCCCCCGGAAGAATTCAAACAATTTTGCCATGAGTGTGGTCCTCCGCAATAAAGACAAGGGTCATCAAAGTATGCATAACTACCATCCGACCAATTATCATTATATGATGCCATTTTTTTTTAAACTGAACAGTTTTTGCAAAAAATAAAAAACTGGACAGTTTTTCAGAACTGGACAGTTTCTGCAGAAGCAAAAACTGGACAGTTTTTCAGAACTGGACAGTTTTGCAATTCTGCAAAACTGGTCAGTTTTTCAGAACTGGACAGTTTCTGCAGAAGCAAAAACTGGACAGTTTTTCAGAACTGGACAGTTTTGCAATTCTGCAAAACTGGTCAGTTTTTTTTTTTTTTTTTTTTTTTTAAAGCAATGAAAGTTTGAACCAAAGCAAGTTAGCTTAAATCCCAAACTAACTCAAATACGCCAAATTGTTCCCCGGCAGCGGCGCCATTTTTGATAACGTCCAAATACACTCCTCAAAGAGAAAGTGTACACGGTCGTATGCAATATATTTACCCAACTATGAGTCGGGGTCGATCCCACAGGGAACAATATGCTAGGCGATTAAGAAAGTAAGGAACTTTCACCAACTAAGCTAAAGCCAAACGATAGATAATATTTTGGGTTTTTGAGAAAATTATGACTAATGCGGAAATGTAAACTAACCTAGAAAGCAAGTAAAATGATCAATGGCCACAAGTTTGGATAATAGGAAATTACACTCAAGTAACGATCCAACGTATTTTATGATTTTACAACTAAGAACGGGTTTATGTCAATAGATAATGATTTCTAAAATCTCATTGAAAGTCTTCCAACCAAATCAATGAATTTCACTCTAAGCTTTTCCAAGCCTTAGAGTGTGATATTAGGCACAATCAATTTAACCTCAAGTAACTATCCTCTTCCGAGCTCAAGTTATTAGATGAGTTTAATGACCCAAATTCTTGTTAATTAATCTTTCCCAACCTAGATTTCCTCTTCCAAGCTCAATCTAAGTAAATGGGTGAGTCCTAGGGTTAGCTAATCCCTTTGGAAACATTCAAGAACGAGATTAATTAAATCAACAAAGACCCACTTCAATAGCAATAAAAATCATTCAATACATAAGCAAAACAAGAGTTTCATCCAACACTTTAATCCTAGAATATTTCCATAAACAAGATTCAAGTGAAGAAAATAAACACTACACACTTAGATATACAATACAAAGCAAGAGATTGAAGAAATGAATTAAAGGTTTAAGAAATGCTCAACCAAATCTTCAAATCTTCAACCCCAAAGTGTGGTGTAGATGAACCCTAGACTCCAAGCTTGCAAAATGGCAAAAGATGAATAAAATTGCTCCCTTCTCTTTCTTTTGTAATTACCTCATTTTTTCAAGTTCCAAAAATGACAAAATATGCCCCAAATTTCAGTTTTTGCAGTTCTGCCCGTTTTTAGCAGTTCTGTCCCGTTTTTGCAAAACTGTCCACTTTTGACAGTTTTGCAAAACTGTGCAGTTTTTGTCCAATTTGGCCTCTTTTTGACTTGGTTTCTTCCGATCACTTCTAAATCACATAAACCTATAAAATGGAAGTAAACGACATTAAATGCACTATTTTTTTAATCAAAACATAGCAACAATCTAAGATTAAAGAAGAAATAAGTTGGTAAAATACCAACTTATCAAGTGCCTTTGTCAGTTTACGATATTTGGTCTTCTTGGAGCATCTAGACCGCCTGGAAGACTACAGCTGGGGCGGTGCTGTTTTGGCGTACCTCTATAGATGCCTATGCCAAGCGTCTATTGGTGCTGTCAGATATGTGTGTGAATTTTTTGCTCTTCTCCAGGTAATATTTTAAGTGTGCATTCCTTTATGTAAACAAACCTCTTGAAACGACGACTAAAAAAAATCGTATTTTCTAATATCGTTTACAGTTATGGGCGTGGGAGGAGATGATGCCTTTTCAGCCCGTACCTAGGCATCGCCTCGTATTGACATGCCCTATGCGAGGAGGTGGACAACAGATTTTGATCGGGATGTGGATATACACCACAGTATTCTTCCACTCGGGGACCAGCTTGATCACATGACGGACGATGCGGTAAAACTATCTAACTTTACATTATTAATTTAATTAAACGTCTTTTCTACTTGGTGATCATTAATTTGTATTTATATGTTATGCAACTATTTATATGGACGTCATACGCTACTATATTGGATGGGTTGCCGGCCTTTTGCAGGGCAGGGCAGGGGGTGTGGAGGTCACGGTGTCCATTGATAAACCTGGACATCGTTGAGGACCATATGCCCAAGCGCGTCTTACGACATTTTGGGCATACACAGAGTATACCCCCTGACATTCGTCATGAACTCTGACTCTACTAGCGGGACGATCGGACCGCCATTTGATGATGCATTTCTCATTCTAGTCCATTCGCAGTCGTTCCAGGCCAGTGGCAGCTCAATTGGATAGTCACCTACGTTTTTGCTGGCGCTCCTACTTTCTAAGATACTTAGGTCTTCATCTCAGTCGAGCCAGAATGCGTACATGGAAGAGTGTGATTAATTTGGTTGGGCAGCATTACGCGCTTCATTAGGTGATGAGCGGCCTGTGAAAATTTAGACGAACCCGGGATTCTTGACTTCGGTGACTTTTTAATCCCGGTTAGTATTTAAAATACTTATTTGATCATTTAAATTACATATTTATTATTTATTATTTTTTTATATTTTAGAATTCGGCGCCAGTGTGTCCACCAGAGCAACCCACTCAGGCATTTTCTCATGGGCCTGCCCAGCCAGAGCCACAAGTAAGCTTTTTATTAAAATCAATTTTATTCAATATAAGGCGAATATTCAAAATACATATTTGATTATTTAAAGTACTTGTTATATATATATATGTTACTTATTATTTCGTATTTTTTCATATTTAGGATTCGGCGCCAGTGGTCCATAAGAGCGATCCACTTAGGAGCCTATTCATGAGCCTGCTGAGCCAGAGGTGTCTTCTCATGAGACTATCGAGCCACATATAAACTTTTTACTTAAAATCAATTTTATTCAATATAAGGTGAATATTAACGTAATTTTTTTAAACCTTTATTTGGACCTCGAACAACATCTCGTCCAGAAGACTATATCATATTCATCACCAAACCCATCTCAGGAGCTACAGACCCACCTCAGGAGCCTACTCAAGCGCCCGTCGATACACAAGTTTGATTATTTGACAAACATTAATGTATTCGATCTAAATAAGAAATGATACTAATTATTATATATTTTTTAGGTTCATCCTTCGGCACCTGCGGTGGCAACTCCCGACGAGGAAGAGGTCGAGTTTTCAGATCCAGCTCAGCCTGGGTTACACATGCTACTACGAAGGCCTTCGGTGAAATTACATTCGCCTTTTCTACCTTTGAAAGTAGAGTTCATGCTGAACAAAATTGTAAATTAATTATTTTCCTAATCTTTAGAACTACAGAAATAACTTTGTTTTTCATTAAATCATTCCTTGTCGCTATTTTGGAGCGAGGGGGGAGGGGATGTGGAGGAATCATAGACGTAAGAATAATTTATATTATTATAAAAAGTAGAAGGGCAATTACCTTTTCCAACAAGGAAACTCCACAATAATTTTTTATTAATGTTTAGGATTTTAAAATCAACTAACTTTAGGTAATTAATTTTTTCTTATTTGAACTATTTTATGTAAATTCCTAATATTTAGGATTCTAAAATTAATTAACATTTTACTTTATAGAAATCATTTGCTTATAACGTAACATTATTTGTGAAAATTAAATGGGATAACATTCTCGGCTGTGTTCTTCCATGAAGTGTTTGTTTCCAGATTAATCTGTTACAAGTTTCCATGAGCAAATTAAATTCAATATTTTGCCCTATGTTACAAGTTTAAAGTGGCTTCTAAAATTGAAACGTAGATATCATGTCTTTTTTCCTCCGATATTGGAAGTGGCTTCTAAAATTGTTAGGATATGATTGAAAACAAATTACAAGGAAGAGAGAAAAAAAAAAAAAAAAAAAAAAAAAAAAGGAGAAATTTAGGACAATGAAACAAGAGAAGAAATCTTTCAATACGGATATTTTAACTTAAATTGCAATGAAAATTTTAGAAACAAGAGGAGAATTCTTTCAATACGGGTATTCTAACTTAAATTGCAATGAAAATTTTATGTTATACGCAATGAATTGTCAGAAATTAAATTCTTCGAAAAAAATAATACTTGTAACAATATATGATTTGGTATGTCCCTAACTATTATAAACGGATATTTCAACAAATCTTATCATTTAGTGTTAGAAATCTATCAATTGGGTTAAGAAATTTCACGTAAAAAAAAAAAATCAACAAATATGTCGGATGAGAAAATTAAACTCATTGATATGGAAAATATTGTGACTTGAGTTCTTGTCTTATGGTAGTTAGTTTGCCTATTTCACCATTTATGAGCAAATTTTTGACCCAATAAAAAGTACATTAATTTCACTAATTGAAGTATATAAAAAGAGCAATCCCTAAAGCAAAATGCTGAGAGGTAGAAAAAAAAGTAAAAAGATTTAGAAAAGAATTAAAGGAGTCAAACTAAGAAAGTTGTCTACAATTCTTATATATGGAATAAAATTACAATTACAGTTAAATATTAAAATTTTGGGATGAACTATTGTAAAGAATTTGAGATAATAAAAAATAAACCAATTCCTTTGATGCTGCGAACCAATAGTTAAAAATTTGAATTGATTAATTAATTAGCAAAAGAATCCAATTTTATTCTTTTTCAAATTCCTCACATTAGTAAATTTTTCAAATCGAAGAAACTATATGAATTTGTTAAATAAGTAAAATATTAGTGGCGGACGAAATTAGAAATAAAAAAAATTATGGATAATGTTAAATGTCAAATGGGCAAAATGCAAATTTAAAATAACAAGCATGAAATGATCAATTGTCATTATAGTTATTACAGTTATTCTAACAAATGAAAATTATCAATATTATTTTAAATATTAAGTTATTTCACTGCTAAATAAGCATGAATTAGCGACAGAAAGTTAAATAGTAAAAGTCGTCGCTAATTCTATTTACCGAAGGATTAGCAATGAATTATTAAAAAAAATATTAGCTACAAGTCCTCTAGCCACAGATTAATGACGGAGTTTGTAATTAAGTATGCTTTTTTCTTTTATAATGTTTGTTGTCAAATGAGTTACGCGCTTTACGCCAGAACTGGTTGACACAAAAGTATTTAGTCACATGCTCATAGGCCGTAACCTTGATGTATTAGTAAATGGGTGAAAATCATTTACACCCCCTAACTTTGTTTTGAAAATCAAACTCCTCCCTCAATTTTGAACAATAGGCATTCTCCCTCCTTTATCCTATTCAAGGACTACTTCACCCTTATATTTTTTCAATCGTCCATTTATGTAATACATTTTTATATTATATATAATATTTATTTATTTAATCTAGGTATTTATAGATTCTTATTTTAAGTTTATTAACATTTTAAGTAGAATGATACTTTTATGAATTTATAACAAAATATAATGCTATTCTTTATGATTGTTATTTCAATATTATATGCAGTGAGTATGTATATATGTATGTATATGCATGTGTATATATTTAAATTTCACTTCTCTCTAATTCTCTATTGTTTATATAAATAAACAGTTTTAGTTGTCTCTAATGGCACATTTCTTAAATCATAATAAAATTCATTTACAGTATAAATAAATAAATTTTAAAAATTTGCCCCTATTTTTTTTAATTGTTTTTGCATTACCTACATAGAAATATATTTATAAAGTTATTATGACCAGTTATTTTTCACTTGTATAAATAAATATTAAAGTTTTGATTATTTTTAATAAAATTATTTTTTGTTTATTCTACTAATTTAATCTATTATAGAACATTAGTAACTTACATACTCAATTAGTATTTCTCACTTTTTACTTCGCCTAGAAGATAATATTAAGTTTTTATAAGAAATTTGTTACATAAATTAAAAAAATGAAAAATAACATGATTTTAAAGAAGTAAAAAAATAAAATAAAAGTTAATAATCTAAGGACAAAGTAAGCATTTTAAAAAGTCAGTTAGGTTAAAGTGGGGAGAATGTCTATTGTTCAAAATTGAGGGGGAGTTTGATTTTTAAAGCAAAGTTAGAGGGTGTAAATGATTTTTCACCCTTAGTAAATTTGTTCAAATATTATAAATAAAAATTTTAAAAAAATTAAAAAAAAAAAAACAAGTCAAATTTCGAGTTAGGCCTCTCTTTATATTGGGATTCTCAAAGGAGGAACTAGGAAGGAAGGTTTCTTAACCTAAAAGTTATTCCCATTTAATTTCAAATTGTCTGAAATCAAAGATTCATTTCTTTGAAGCTAGCATATATACACACAGTATACTGTACCATTTAGTTTGCCTAACTTTCTTTTTTGACAATTGTTTTTATTTATTATATATATATATAAAATCTTTCTTTCTTTTTAAATTACTTATTTAGTTATTCTATATCTCCTCCTAATTATACTCAATGAGAAAAATCATTAGTAAACATCGAATCTATATCTATATATATATATTATAAAGCTAGGCATAGACAAGGTGATGTGGCACCTCTCTATGACCACCATTCCTATTTTTCTTTTTTCTCCTTTTTTTTGCTGTTGACATTTTTCTCTATTTTCCCCTTATTTTGTAATTAAAGTCTATCCTATTTATTAAGTTTCATTAACAACCATAATCTTTCATTGTATTTTAATTACTTAATTATAATTTACACTAATGGAATTGAAAAGCCGTCGGCTTTCAAGTTCTCAATCGTTCCTTCTTCCCTCCATCACCAAAATTAAGGCTATTTGTTTTACTATATATTGTTTGGACTCCCATATATTCTTCATGTTTTTTTTTTCAAAGAACTTCTATACACCTAAAATGCCACTATTATATCTCTACAGACGGTGATGATGCATTGAACTGAGAGATGATGCGACGCCAAGTGGGGTGAAGAGGGTGCACGGAATTGCTAAAGAAGAGACGTTAGTCACGGCGTTTGGATGTTTGGCCCTTCATTATTCTTTATGGTGTTCACTGTCTAGTTTGTTGATACAAGCATTTTGTCCATCACATTAATGTCAAAATACTCTGAATACATATCTCACAATCTAAATGGAGGACTTATATTAGGCAAAGCTTGAGAAATCTTCCTGTTGCATTTTCTATATTCGTAGAATTTTTTCTGCTGTTTTCTAATTATTTATTCGTAGTAAATCAAGCAAAGCTTTAAACAATTAGTTGTTACTATTAGAAAACATGAAATTAGCTACAGAATTTTTCGGGTAATCCTCATTTAATTTGTCGCTAAATAACTGCTAATTAATTGAATCCGTTGCTAATCTATCACTAATCTATCACTAAATGAGATTAGCAAGTGAAAAGACAATAATAAGTTTTTCAATATAGTCCACATTCTCTTGGCCATACTAGAAGAAAGTTTTGACTCTCACCTAATTAAATTCTAACACAATTTCCACGAAAACACTCAAGAGATTGATTTTTATTTTTTTTTGCAAGATAGAATATTGGATATGTGGCCTAATGACGATGGAAATGACAAAAAATAATGGAAAGATGAGTTCATGCAGACATGTAGTACTGTGTTTTAATTAACGTTGTAAAAACAAAGGGCAAGAAGCTGCTGGTTTTTCTCATGCAGTTGGTTAGGTTTTCGGGGGCTGCTAGTTTTAATTGCAATTTTAATTTCAAGGGGCGTTATGTAGGGGTTTTAAGGTGTGTTGATTTTCTGGTGGTTATTAGGTCAGGTTGTTAATGTCTCTTAATTAGCTAAAGGCGGTATCTAGAAGACTAGAAGTGAACATGCGTTATGTTGGGGTAATTTGGTTCTTTTTGCTTTCGTTGGGTCGTTTAGGTTCCGGACTCTGTAATTTGTGACATTCTACTATAGTTCATAGTAGTTGTTTATAAATAAAAAGGAAAAAGGGTCAAAAATGCTCCTTTATTTTAGGAAAAGGACTAAAAATATTTTCCATTACATATTTAGGTTAAAAATACCCTTTCCGTCATTAAAGTTTTTAAATATATTCATGTCTTAATGGAGGTCCCCAGCATAACTCGATTTCATTTTTAAACCAGCTCCATTTAAACCCTACACAACTACATAAAAAAAGCATATGCGACCAACTTGTTCCCGAGCATTACATCTGGAGCCACTAGGCACAAAAGCGGGTAACCCATATGGGTTTTTATTTAGTTGAGCCGGGTTTAAATGGAGCGAGTTCAAAAATGAATCGGATTATGTTGGAAATTTCCGTTAAGATAGGGGTATAATTAAGAACTTTAATGATGGAAGGGGTATTTTTGACCCAAAATTGTAATAAAAGATTTTTTTAGCTCCTTTTCCAAAATAGAGGGGTATTTTTTACCCTTTTCCCAATAAAAAACCAAGTTATAAGGGTGAAAATGATCAAACATATATAGTAAGTCTAGCATGCAGTGAAACCAAGTATATTTCCAAAAATGAAAGGTTGTACTTTTAACTTATATAGGAAGGAATGTAATTATTTAGAAAAAATTCTTTCAATTGTCACAAAGGGTGATATATTGATTGATAAAGATTCTACCAAAGAAATTCCACAGATTTCCCACAACTCCGTAAACAAACTTCCCGTATGCTCTCTCGGTGCCGTAAGAAGTGTCATCTTAGTTAAAAACATGCATATTAAGAAATTAATAATGCAATATAAAGTTTACTAAAGTACCCTTATATAATAAAAATAAATTATTTTTTCCTCTTGATTAGATCATGCATAAGTATTAATCCTTTTGACATTGAAAATCCAACAATACTAAGTAACTATGTCGCTTTTTCAATCATCATTTTAGATGTTACTTTAACTTTTAAGGTTTTGTTTAAGGGTAGAGTTGGAAAAAACCAGTCAGTTTATGTCTTGATTTCCTAAGATGACACTTGTTATGAGACAAAATATTTTGGCTTAAATGAGACACTTATCATGGGACAGACAGAGTATTTCTTTGGAGCCTTATAATTGGGAAGCTAAAGTTATTAGCCAGCTAAGAATCAGAGGTGAGTTTGGGAAATTGAAACTTAATTCTACTTCTAGCTAAAGTATCGACACTCAAAAAGGGTGCTGGATTTGCAAACCAAGGGAAAATCATTTAAACTTTCTACAAATTATGGTTGGTTTCAGTAGCATGTCAATTGGCAAGTACTCCGTATTCTACTTCTGCGAACTTTGTTACTCCCTCTGTCTCATAATAAGTGTCAACTTAGCTCAAAACACGCATATTAAGAAATTAGTGATGTCATGTAAAGATTACTAAATTACCCATATATAATAAAAATAAATTACTTTTTCCTCTTGATTAGAGTATGCAAAAGTAATAATTCTTTTTGACATTGTGAATCCAATAATACCAAGTTATTATGTGATTTTTCCAATCATCATTTAGATGTTGTTACTTTAACTTGTCATTTTTTGTCCGAGGGTAAAGGTGGAAAAAACTAGTCAATTTATGCTTTGATTTCCCAAGGTAACACTTATTATGGGGCAAATTCTTTTGATTAAGGTGACACTTATTATGAGACGGAGGGAGTATATGTTTATTTGCTAAAAAAAATATCCCTAGCTAGAGAATAAGTTACCCTTTTGAGTAATTTGTAAACTATAAGTTAAAAGAATACGACGTTTCTCCTTGTACAGTCATGTTAAAAACCCAAAGTGTATGGACACACGTTAATCATTTTAATTGTGATCAGTAGAAGTTAATTTTACTCGTTTAATCTCTCACCTTTTAATTGGAGGAATGACTAATTTTGTGCGCGTCTGTGAACTTGAAAGAATACGACGACATTGTGAAGTAAGATTTTAACATTTCAAAACAAATGTCAACGTTGACAGAAGCTCTTTTGTCCATTTTACTTAAGTCTGCCAAAACGGCTTTCTTGTCATGAACTAATTAAGAATTGAAATGACTTATAATTGAGATTAGTTAATGAAAAATAACCATTAAAGGTATATATATAGTCCAAAATGGGGTGAAAAATTCTGTGGGCGTTTAACCAATGCAACAAAGTATTTGTGTTTAAACAAAGCAAAGTTCTTGAATACTAATTGCTAAAATTTTGAAATTTCTTCTTACTACTAAATTTACGTTGATCACATATATGATATCTCTAAATAAAATTATATTTTCGACTTGCAAGTAAAATTTCCAATTCCATTAACCAAGCTATTGAGTATTTTGAGACAATACCGGTGTTTTAAAAGGCAGTTTGAAAACTCTCCCCGAGGCTCTCCCTAGGGCGAGGCGCTGGCAAAACGCCTCAAGGCTCACGTTCGGGGCTTAGTTCCTATGAGGCTTATGCCCTAAGCGCTTGACTGTACGCCCTAAACCTGCCTAACGCTCAACGCTCGGGGCTCGCCTAACAGTTCTTACACAAATTATATGTTAAATTCCTTAATTAAAATCGTTGACCCTCATAATTCTTTAACAAATGAATGATACTTTATAGTTTTTCATCTATACAAATAAGAAGATTGGGTGTAACTCAAACAACAAGTCGTAGTATTGCATATTTACTATTTGAGAACATTGTGAGGGTGAATATCACTTAATATTTCTTTTAAAAATACCATAACCGATTTGTACATTTTCACTTGTCATTGGCCTTTTATCCTACGTATCAAATTTATCATATTTTGTTATTTCGCTTTATCATATTTTATTATTTCGCTATTTGAAAGTAATTTTAGTTTTATTCATGAAGGAGTTACGTTTTAATTATAATATTGATAAAATTTATTGATATAAAATGAACAGTATGATAGTAATATTGTTTTAAGAAACCGTGATTTTTTCATTGTTTGAAAGTTAAGATGTTAGAGTTGATATGTAATCCATAATAGTTTTTATTTCATTGTATTATTTATACTTATAAAATTATGTTATATATAATTACAAGTTATAAGCAAGGGTGGCTAGAGGGTGAGGCTAGTAAAGCTTCTGCTTTAGGCCCCAAAAGATTTTACCGATGAATTTTATGATTTAAATTTCTCTTTGATAATATTGAAGATTGTAAAAAGAAGTATAATATATATATATATATATATATATATATATATATATATATATATATATATATAACAAAAGAAAGAAAAACACTATCTATGTAGTAAGAGCAATATTCTAAAACTTTGAACTAAACTACTCAAATCTTCATATTATTAAATAAAGTTTTTACAGTAACATCTTAGGTAATATCTTTAAAATACATGGTTAATATCTTATTGACTTTAATTGATCCTCACTAATATAAATACTAATGTTACTATATGAAGTGAAAGACAACAAGTATGAAAAATAAAAAAAGGCAATACTAATTTTTTTTAATGTAATTTTACCTATTTATAAATATTTATTTTATGAAATATAAAAAATTAAATACCCTGCCTTAGGCCCTCGCCTTTTAAGACACTGGACAATACTAGCTGTCATCTAAATTAGGATCATAACCTGAGGTCTTGATTAGAAATTTGAAATGGCTATGAGTGCAAATTAAAGTCTTTAGTTAGGTAATCCCAAGAACTTAAAAGGAAATAGGAGTCTTTCCATGCAAAATATATATATATATATATATATATATATATATATATATATATATATATATATATATATATATATATATATTTTTGGCACAGTTAAATGTATATTTCCCAAATAAATTTTCTATTCGTGAGACAAATTTACATATTTGACTTTGATCAAAGGAAACGGATCACAGGCAGTTCAAGACATACCGGAAGCTTATCAAACAAGTGCCCCAAAAAAGCAACCCTCAGCCTCCGGCAGCACCTCCGGCTGCTGCAGCTCCGGCGGCACCTCCGGCTGCTCCGATTTCTGGTCGAGTTTCCATGATTAAACAAATAGAAGAATGGGTGATTGAGCAAAAAACAGTGACCGTGGAAAGTCTTAAGGATGTTCAAGTTTTAGCCCAGATTTCAGATAAATGTGGTGGGTTTGAAGGAAGAGTAAAGATACAGAACTCGAAGACAGAAGTTAGAAAGGATATTGTTGAGGCCTTGCTATCAAAAGATTTTAAATTTTCTAAGTAGGTGTTTTCTTGTTTAGTTATATGAATGAAAGTCGTGATTTAGTTTAAAAGGAAAGGGAATTAGTTTTGTTTAAATTTCCCTTATATGGAGTATAATGTTGTTGTTAAGAATGGAAGTTGTAATGAGAAACATTCCACTAAATAAAAAGGTGTTTTGTCTCTTCTTTTCCAATTGATGTTTTTATCTTTGAATTTTTTTTATTTCCAATTGATGCTCCACTTTGATGCAGCTTTACTTTGTTACATACAGCCTTTATATGGCAATGCTTGCTTCACCTTCCATAACTGAATGTTCTCTATTTCTTATTGCTTGGGCTTAATTTGTTTATGGTGTTAATGCGCTGAAGATTTGGGACATGCAGAAATGGTAATTTTCATTTGGATGTCTGTATAAATTGTTTTGAGGATTATGCTTCTGCCTGTTTTCCTTAGTATTTACTTGCTCTATCATCCACATGGCATGTTTTTGAGGCTTATCTTTGTGGACATTGTTCTAATTACTATTGATTGGGGCTATAACTAGATGGTTGCTTAGTTAAAGCGGAGTCTTTAACCCTGTAGCAAGCATAGAATTCATTGAACCGTGCAATGTAGTGCTGCAGTGTCATGGAACTGAAGTGTGTCTTCAACGTGTTTTGAGGGATTGTCTGGAGGCTGGTGCGAGGCTCGCCAACCCAGGTTGGCTTCAGCCTTGTATTCTTTAGTTAACTGGAGAATTGGTCTCTTTAGTTTGAGAACTGTGAAGATTCATTTGTCTGTACATCATTCTATAGTTTCATTGCATTGACTTGTCAAATCTTTAGCTACGAGGCCAGATTACACTGCAACAGTCACCTTTTTCTGTGCAGCCATAAAGGAGATGAGAGTCTTTCTGTTCAACTCACCTCTTTTTATGTTCTCTTTTTTACTAGGCGAGTTCACTCTTCCGGACTTCTTAAATGGTCGCTTGGATCTCTCTCAAGCTGAGAATGTGGGCAAGTTAATATCGGCCAAGTCAGTGGCTGCTGCAGATGCTGCCTTGGCAGGAATCGAGGTGATCAGCTGTGTAAAATCACTTTTTTATTACAAGGGTTATTGACCCTTCTATACATCAATAAAGCACAAATTCAGAAATTATGTTTTTGCCTTCTTTCTGAGTGCTGGGAAATTATGTTGAATGATGTGTTCTTTTTGTCAGGGTGGTTTTTCTTCTTTGGTCAAATCACTAAGAACTCAATGTGTGGAGTTGCTAACTGAAATTGAGACTCGTCTTGACTTCAACGACGAGATGCCACCCCTTGATCTGAATCTTATTATGGACAAAATATATGGGATGCTGCATGATCTGGATAATGCAGTGGAAGCTGCCAATTATGACAAGCTTCTGCAGTCAGGACTTCAGGTTTTATATTGCACTAAGACTAACCATATTCTTATACAAGGCTAGTGGATGTTGTCTCTCAGAACAATGTATTAACCTAAAAAGGAGGAAAACACAAAGGATACATGCCTTAAATTTGTCATGAATTTGAGAATGGGTGAAGGCACATCTAGCTGTTTAGCTGGCCTGCCAAAGAATGGCCTTTTTAATTTTTCCCTGCTTTCCTAATAATTAAAATAAGATAACATGATTTTTAATGAATATCTTGCAGATTGCTATTATGGTCGACCAAATGTTGGGAAATCAAGCCTTCTTAATGCATGGAGCAAAATATGTTCCAACAATATACCCATCATTTACCATCTCATACTTGTACTTGATTATTTTTCTGCATAGTTATCGCACTATATTTTTTAAGTCTTAACAGTGGCATAGACTTTTAAATCAGCAACTAAATCTGAAACAAAATGTTGACCAGTAAATAGAAACCCCACCTGTAACTGGAAACATATACTAAGAAGTTTCCTGCAATTGCCAGCTCCCAGTTCTTATAATTTGTGTAGGATATGACTTGGACCGTTATAGCTCTACTTGAGACATTTCCAGGGATCCATTGAAGAACTCTTTCATCACTTTGCTTCTTATTGCTATAGACCATTTATTCCTTTTTGTATAGAAAGTATATATAGTGGCTGAATCTCTAGTTTCACAATTTAAACTCTATACATTTAGCCAGCAATAGGTTGTGCTATATTCAGTTGATAGTTGATCACGGTGAATTTCTCTATAAGCCACAGTTCAGAACTACTTCCCAAACCTACAACCATAAGACAGTTAAAAGAATAACAATGAGCCATTTCAATCCCCTAATTTATAATTGTCCACCTTAAATTGTCGCATAATATGAAATAACTTGTGCTCTTAGGAGTGCAAGTCATTTTCCTCTACAAGTATTGCAACTCTTGCTGTGTTCCACTTGCTTCTACGAACATATAAACATGATTGTCAATCTTTACTCTATCAACACCCTACCACTACTAGTATCAAGACCAAAAAAATTATATAAAACGTTTTTCATGACTAATATTTTCCTAAAAGATTAAGTACACTCCCCTATTCTTTAGAATCTCTCTAGTTTGAACTGTCTGCTTCCTGTTTTACTATCTTACTGACAACTATTTCTAATCAAGTGCCTTATATTAGCATGCAGACTGATAGAGCAATAGTTACAAATATTGCTGGCACCACACGGGATGTTGTAGAAGCCAATGTTTCTGTTCGTGGTGTTCCTGTTACACTTCTTGATAAGCAGGAATCAAGGAGACTGATGATGTTGTGGAATAAATTGGTAAGACCTTTCTATTTGCCAAGTTTATATCTTGTCCAATGTTTACTACTGAAGCTTGCCATTTTCTTATCTGCTGAAATTTTGGTCATTAAATAGATAAAAAATTTATTGAATCAGATTCATTTTTTATTGAACCAGACTCTATTTATCCTTCAAAAGCAATTTATCAGCTCCTTATACACAGATTAATTTTTCCTGAAAAAATATGTTTTTTTTTTTTTGGTTGCATTTGGGGTCTATTTCAGAGTCCGATGGCTCAATACTTCTTATAACTTTCAAGTGTATTTCTGTCATTCCGGAGTCTAACTTGCAAAATTAAAGAATTTAGATCGGTAACATAACTTCATTTTTAGAGTTTGCATGATTGTGTCTCCAAAGAATTGCAGATGTCAGTTAATTATTGAAGATTTCCAAACTGTAGCACTCTGTTATCATCGCTCCTCACATAAACATTCTTCTGTTGAATCTCCAGTCAAAGTTCTTGGTGAATGTAGTTGCCACCCAATGATGGTTACTTATTATGGTACCTCAACACTGTTCTACCAACAACACCAACAACAACATACCCAGTGTAATCCCACAAGTGGGCTCTGGGGAAGGTAGTGTGTACGCAGACCTTACCCCTACTTTGGGAGGTAGAGAGACTGTTTCCGATTGAACCCAATTAAAGATATTGATCCCTAATATCTTTTTCTTATGTAGATGAAATTTGAGATGAACTACCTGTGTTGAGTTTCTATTTATCTGATTCTCTTAGCATTCTGTTCACAGGTGTGGAAAGATCTGAAGCTGTTGCAAAAAATGCTGATGTCGTAATAATGACCATAAGTGCAGCAGAGGGGTGGACTCTAGAAGATACAAAGCTCCTTGAGAGAATCCAAAGGAATCAGGTTTATAAGCTATTCCATTCATGTTATTGATAACTTTGAATATGAAATACTGAAATAGTATCTGTAAAAAGTACTTGTTTCTTCCCCGATCTACGAACTTCTTTGATCTGATATTCGTTAAGTTGAACAAAAATATTCTTTGCTTTACTTTGTCTTGTTATCGATGATTTCCATTAATATGAGTTTGTCAAATTAAGTCTAGTATTTTTTTTTTTCAACTGCTGGAATGTGCTTTATATTATGCAGCCAATAAAGATCGAAAGTTATCATCTGTAAGCTGGAGACTAGTAGTTCCTTCTTAAACTAAAAGAGTCACCTAAAGAGGGGACATGGAGAATGAGAGTCGGTACAGTTAAAGAAAGTTGCCCAGTTTGGTATTTGAGTTACTGGAAGCTGGTATTGCATTTTGAAGTTTCAGTCTATTATAAGAAAATACTGAAACAGGCCCATATGGAGGTATTGTGTTATGTTTGAAATATTATTGAATAACAAAATAAATAAGAAATGGAATTGAGAGGATATTAAGGAAGATTATGTGGTCTTTTTCGAATTATAGGAGGTCTGCTGGAGAAGGGGAGATAGAGGAGCTGAAAGGATAAGGTTTCTTTTAGCTCCCCAAGAACAGTTTAGTGCTCATAACAAATTTCCGTGGTCCTTTATATGCTAGTTCTTCATATCCTACAAGTTTCAGTTCTGTCCCCAACTCCCTATATCTGAAATAAGGGCCCATGCAAATGAGGCACCTCTCCGTGTATTTGATCCAACTTGGGCCCCAGTCAGTGTAAGATTGACCCAAGGCTATTTAAAGAATCTATGTTTACTTATATCACATGCAATATAAGTTTTAGTAGCAGAAGCATGTTGATAAGCTTCTTCTTGTTGATTTAACATTTGCTTCTTTGAAGTAAGAAATTTGTGATTTATGTAAAGGTCATTGTCTATAGAACTCCATCTTTTTTTATAAAACAGAATGACATGGAAAACTGTACTCTTTCTCCCTTATGTTGGAACTTATGGGAGAAAGTCTATGTAATGACTTAGCTTCCATGTTCCATTACCGTTAGAGAGCTGCAGTTGATTCTTGTTTCTGCAGCTCTGTTATTTTTTTTTGTAGTATTAGGAGAAACATTTGACATTAAGTTTATTTCTATAGTTTCAGACTGCATTGGGATATAGCTCTCCACTGATTCTGGTAATCAACAAAATAGACTGTGCTACGTCCGATACTTATGAATGGGTTAATACATGCGGCGTCTCCTTCAACAAGCACATTCCAACATGTGCTGTCAACCATTCGGTATGGATTCAAAGTAATCTCTCACGCGGGTGCAGGGAGTCCTGCTGGTCAAGGGATTCAAGAACTTGAGGCAGCAATAATAGAAATTATGGGTCTCAATACGATCCCTGTCGGTGGTCGCAGATGGACAGTCAACCAGGTTAGGTTCCTGATCTTCTTTTTCTCTCAGAATGCATAAGGTAGATCCGCGTAGTGACATTGTTTACATAGATTTGTCCTCATAAAAGGGGAAAGACAATGGCTTAATTCTCTGTAAAAGGAAAGAGGAGAATACTGATTTATTGCTAGATAGCTCTGATGTAAATCTGCTTAGGAATTTTGGACCTTCTGTCAGGAGTGAAATCATGAAAAATAAAAAAAAATAAAAAGTAGTAAAATAATCTCCAGACTTGCTCCTTGAAACGAAATCAAGTTGTTCTCATTCCCTTCCTGTAATAATAATCTACTCTCTAGATTTTATTGTTAGGATTTAAATCCCAAATCCGACCTTTGTAAGCAGGTTCCCAGGAAAGATTGGAGGGTCACAGCTGGACCACTTAAATACCAACCTCCTTAGACAGAACCTACTTACGCCGTGATGTAAGCGAAGAATAAATAGCACACACAGATTTATAGTGGTTCACCCTCAATGTGAGAGCTACGTCCACGTTGCTGCTGCAGATCTTTTTAAGAAGAAATATTACAAGTGTTTACAACACTCAACCTCACAACCCCAATCCCAATTACACTCAAGAATTTTACCACAGAAAATTCTCTCAAAGACCTTCTCTTACTTAGGCCTTTCACCAAGAGTATTTCTCTTAGATTTTTTCTCTCTTGGGATGTGTATAGCAAATGATCTTAATGATATCTTACAAATGAACCATAAGCTACCTATTTATAGGAATGAATTTCCTATGATGAGGTAAGCGCTTATATCACGACTATTATGAGGTAAGCGCTTACATCACGACTATGTGAACAAAAGAATTGACTTGTTTGGCCAATTCCACACCTAACAAATCTCCCACTTGAAGACTAATTTTAATTTGTCTTCACACTTTGATCGATGCAGCAGCTCTTTCCTACTTTCATACTTCGTGCAGGCCAACTGAAGTTGAGCATAGCTTCAGTTTGTCTATCGTCACTGCCTTTGTCAGCATGTCTGCTGGATTCTGACTCCCTGCGATCTTCTCAAGCACCAGCGCTCCATCTTCCAAAGCTGATCTAATGAAATGGTACCGGAGTTGTATGTGCTTCGTTCGAGCATGGTAAACCGGGTTCTTTGCCAAATGAATGGCGCTTTGGCTATCACAATATAGCACACTTCCCTCGTGGTCCTGATCCAATTCCCGCAGAAAAAATTGTAGCCACATCATTTCCTTTGTGGCCTCCGTCACAGCAACGTACTCAGCCTCACAACTAGAGAGAGCTACTATCTTTTGCAACTTGGAAACCCAAGAGATTGCAGTACCTCCGAAGGTGTAAACATACCCGGATGTGCTCTTTCTGCTATCAATATCACCACCGTTGTCAGCATCAACATACCCTTGCAATCCTGTTTTTGATTTTTGGAAATACAGAGCTGAACTCGAGCTGCCTTTCAGATATCTAAATATCCACTTCACAGCCTCCCAGTGTTGCTTTCCTGGATTGCTCATAAATCGGCTGACAACTCCCACTGCATGTGCAATGTCTAGCCTTGTACATATCATTGCATACATAAGACTACCGATTGCAGATGCATAAGGTATCTTGTCCATCTGCTTCTTCTCATCCTCGGTTGTCGGCGACTGATCCTTTGACAACCGAAAGTGTCCAGCCAAGGGAGTGCTAATTGGCTTGGCATCATGCATGTTAAACCTTTTGATAACTTTCCTCACATATTCTTCTTGTGAAAGTTTGATGCCCTCCTTGCTTCGGTCGATTCTCATCCCAAGGATTTGCTTTGCAGCTCCCAAATCCTTCATTGCAAACTCTTCCGATAACCCCTTTTTCAACCGATCAATCTCCTGTAGGTTTGCTCCTACGATTAACATGTCGTCGACATAGAGTAGCAATATCATGTACGAGTCTTCAAATTTTTTGAAGTAACAACAGTGATTTGCCTCGCACCTTGAAAAATCAGCTTTCTTCATAAAGCTGTCAAACTTTAAATACCACTGTCTTGGAGCCTGTTTTAGTCCGTACAGACTCTTTTGAAGTTTGCACACCAGATTCTCCTTTCCTTTGATTTTGAATCCCTCCGGCTGTCGCATGTAGATTTCCTCGTCTAGATCACCGTGAAGAAATGCAGTTTTCACGTCCATCTGTTGCAGATGTATATTTTCCTTTGCTACCAGCCCAAGAACAGTTCTGATAGTCACCATCTTGACTACGGGAGAGAAGATCTCCGTATAGTCAATGCCTTCTTTCTGTTGAAATCCCTTTGCAACCAGCCTTGCTTTATAACGCTTGCTTCCATTGGGTTCTTCCTTTATCCGATAAACCCATTTGTTTTGCAATGCCTTTTTATCCTTTGGCAACTCGGATAATTCCCATGTATGATTTGCCGATAGTGAATCCATTTCATCCTTCATTGCCAGCTCCCACTTAGTCGATTCATCGACTTGCATTGCTTCTTCATAACATTCCGGCTCCCCTCTATCAGTGAGTAGAATGTAGTTGAGGGATGGAGAGTACCTGTGAAGCGGCTTCCTGATCCTGGATGATCTACGCAGCTCTGTGATTGGCGTCTGTTCATTTGTTTCAGAATCAGCACTTTCATCAGCACCTTCTCGGATTGTTTGTTCCTCTGCCTCGGTTGTACCTGGCTGCGGCTCAGGTGCCGGAAAGTCCCTCAAATCGACTATTTCCGATTCCTTGTCCTGACATTCTGAATTCTTTTGCAGCTTGTCTTTGTACAGTACCTCTTCGTTTAAGACAACATTCCTGCTTCGGATGATCTTCCGATTTTGTTCATCCCAAAATCGGTACCCAAGCTCGGTGTCACCATAGCCAATAAAGTAACACTTCTTTGATTTTGGATCAAGCTTGCTTCTAGCCGTATCATCATTATGAACATATGATAAGCAACCGAACACTTTCAGAAATGAAAGATTTACCTTCTTGCCACTCCAGACTTCTTCTGGAATTCTGAAATCCAAGGGAACTGACGGTCCTCGGTTAATTAAGAAGGTCGCGGTATTGACTGCATCTGCCCAGAATGTCTTGGGCAGTCCAGAGTGTATTCTCATACTCCGAGCACGCTCGTTCAACGTTCGGTTCATTCTTTCGGCTACTCCATTCTGTTGCGGCGTTCCAGGAATAGTCTTCATCATCTTGATCCCATTATCAGCACAGTACCGTTTGAAATCACCATCAGTGTATTCTCCGCCGTTGTCGGAC
The DNA here is from genome assembly GCF_019175385.1 of Lycium barbarum. Lineage (NCBI taxonomy): Eukaryota > Viridiplantae > Streptophyta > Magnoliopsida > Solanales > Solanaceae > Lycium > Lycium barbarum. The sequence goes on along the minus strand of NC_083338.1, from coordinate 137,753,769 downwards.
CTCAAACACTTCAACTTGAGGTTTGTTTCATTCTCGACCATGGATTTCCATCTTTTGAATACACTAAACACATCGGATTTATTTTTCATAAAATAAACCCATACCTTCCTGATTGAATCATCAATGAAGGTCATGTAGTAGTGTGATCCTCCAAGGGAGGGTACAGTGGTAGGTCCCCACACGTCTGTGTGCACCAATTCCAGCTTTTCGACCTTCAACTCTCTGCCTGCACTTGAGAAGCTTACTCGCTTTTGTTTTCCGAGAATGCAGCTCTCACACGTATGAAGGTCCACCGTCTTCAGCTCCGAAATTAAGCCATTTGTCACCAACAGCTTCATCCCCTTCTGGCTGATATGCCCAAGCCGACAATGCCACAAATCTGTCTTCTTTGTATTGTCAACCACAGCAACAATATCACGACAGCTATCCGTCATGTAGAGAGTGCCAATCTTCTTTCCTCGGCCAACTACCATAGCACCTTTCGCCACCTTCCAAGACCCATTACCAAAGTTGAGATCATATCCCTCATCATCAAGCTGACCTACTGAAATCAGGTTTCGCATCAGCTTTGGAACATGTCTAACTTTTGTAATCTTCCACGAGGATCCATTTGACATCTTCAAATTAATGTCTCCCGTGCCAACAACGTCTAGCGGCTCTCCATCGGCTAAATAAACTTTGCCGAGATTCCCAGCCACGTAGTTTGTCATTATATCATGATGTGGGGTGGTATGAAAGGACGCTCCTGAGTCAAGCACCCAAGAGTCTATCGGGCTGTCAACCGATAGTAACAACGCATCGCCAATGTCTTCCGTAGCAGCGTTGATTCCAGCCCCCTTGTTGTCCTCCTTCTTTGGCGCCCTGCAGTTCTTCTTGAAGTGACCTGGTTTTCCACAGTTCCAACACTCATGTGTTCGTCCTGGTCTGGATTGACCCCTGCCATTCCTTGACTTCGATCTGCCCCTATTTCGGTTGTAGTTTCTGTCATAATTTCTGCTTCTGTTTTCAACATTAAAAGCAGAACTCGTCGATGCCTCTCCCGAATCTGTCCTGCGCACCTCCTCAGCAAGGATACGATCCCTAACATCGTTGAACTTTAGTTTGTCACTGCCGACAGAATTACTAACCGCTGCTCTCATTGGCTCCCAACTATTTGGTAGGGATGCCAACAAAATTAGAGCTTGTACTTCATCATCGAAATCAATTTTTACCGATGACAATTGATTTACAATGGTATTGAATTCATTTATGTGTGCAGCAACATGAGCATTTTCCATCATCTTTAGATGAAATAGTTTCTTCATGAGAAATACCTTATTATTTGCCGAAGGTTTCTCATACATGTCAGACAATACCTTCATCATATCTGCAGTGGTCTTCTCCTTTGCCACATTGTGAGCAACGTTCTTTGACAGCGTCAGCCGAATGACTCCCAGAACTTGTCTGTCGAGGAGATTCCAATCTGCTTGCTTCATCTCCTCTGATTTCGGACTCAGAGGTTCATGAGGCTTTCTGCCATATAAATAATCTTCAATTTGCATTCTCCAGAACGCAAAGTCTGTACCATCGAATTTACCGATGCCGTGCGTCGTACCATCTTCGCCTCCCATCGTTTCTAAATCACAACACAACCTGTTGCTCTGATACCAGTTGTTAGGATTTAAATCCCAAATCCGACCTTTGTAAGTAGGTTCCCAGGAAAGATTGGAGGGTCACAGCTGGACCACTTAAATACCAACCTCCTTAGACAGAACCTACTTACGCCGTGATGTAAGCGAAGAATAAATAGCACACACAGATTTATAGTGGTTTACCCTCAATGTGAGAGCTACGTCCACGTTGCTGCTGCAGATCTTATTAAAGAAGAAATATTACAAGTGTTTACAACACTCAACCTCACAACCCCAATCCCAATTACACTCAAGAATTTTACCACAGAAAATTCTCTCAAAGACCTTCTCTTACTTAGGCCTTTCACTAAGAGTATTTCTCTTAGATTTTTTCTCTCTTGGGATGTGTATAGCAAATGATCTTAATGATATCTTACAAATGAACCATAAGCTACCTATTTATAGGAATGAATTTCCTATGATGAGGTAAGCGCTTATATCACGACTATTATGAGGTAAGCGCTTACATCACGACTATGTGAACAAAAGAATTGACTTGTTTGGCCAATTCCACACCTAACATTTATACCCAAAAAGGACCCCGGGCTTCCCTTTCATTCCTTCAGCTTCAGATAGCTGAATCAATGGGCTCATTTCCTTTCTTTCTCTCGTCAACTGGGGGAGCTCCGGCAGGGGGACTTGAGTCTCAGCAGAACCTTCCCTTTTCTTCTCTCTCCTTTCCCTCATCTCCCGGGCCTCAACCGAATTTGCTC
>NC_083338.1:137750921-137751088 GCF_019175385.1 Lycium barbarum | reverse complement strand
GGGGCACTTGAGTCAGCCGCCGGCGCCCGACAGCAGCGTCTTGACCCCCATCCAATTTTTGGGCCAATTCCGGTTTTTTGTTTCCCACCATAATTTTGAAAATGAACGTTTAAATGCCCTTCAAAAGTAAGTAAATAGATCCGAAACATATAAAATGCGGTTAATCC
>NC_083338.1:137750598-137750786 GCF_019175385.1 Lycium barbarum | reverse complement strand
GGGAAGCCAAGGTTCCTTGCTACGCTCCATAGATGTTCGTACGATTCTTGTGGATTTTGGGTGTGTTTGAATTTCTCGTTAGGTCTTCACTGAAGGATTGTCGTGCAATGCGGTCTTCTCAGCTCCCTTGCTCTGATGGATGCTTTCGACGGTAAGGTTATCGATGTCCAGTTCCGATCCATGTTGCT
>NC_083338.1:137749717-137750256 GCF_019175385.1 Lycium barbarum | reverse complement strand
AAATCTGAATTTGGTTTGAAGATTGAAGAAACATAAATATCTGCTTTCTGCAATGAGGAAATACTTGTGGGAAAATCCTTCTCCTGTTGACAAGGATGGATCCAAATATCTCTTTGAAAAGCCGGCACTCACTTGCCATCCACACTCAAACCTGTCCAACAAGTGAGCAATCAATCGTGACAAGTCGACCGATCCATAATGAAAGCACCTGTAGATAGAAGCCGTTTGTCGACCGGTGGACTCATCCTCAATGCCGTTTAGGCTCTCCAGTTAAGTCGGTGAGGTACTTTCCCCGGCATACGGAAAGAAAATCCAGGATGACGGCTTTCAAAAGACGAGTAAGGGACGGGGAGAGGGAGGCTCTCGAAACCAAACGAGACTCGAAAGAACATGGGAATTAGCACCATTCATATGAGTCCTTTTGTCTCTTCGAGACAACAAAACAAAAGGACAGCCCTCTCTATAAGTCGATCCGATCCATTCGTTCGTAGAGCTATTTACTCGATCGCAGACATTTCTGGAACACCTCTAACAGAGGG
>NC_083338.1:137748459-137749469 GCF_019175385.1 Lycium barbarum | reverse complement strand
CCCCCCCCCACATGGCGGATATTGGTGCGCAGACCCCTTTCTTCTATATTTTTCGAGAAAGAGAATTGATATATGACCTCTTCGAAGGTTCACCAAACCCCGACCCAGCGTCACAAATTCTCCAGGTCCGAAGGGATCCAGTGCCCAACTACCGACTCCTCCCGGAATTGCGTTATCGGAGCTCAACATCTAAATAACTAAAGGGCGGGCGCCAAAAAGTGCCTGGATCCGGTATCATAAGTCATATCGTTTCGACTTTTTCGGGAAAACCGGTTTTCGGGTATCCTTCTCCTTGGGTTATGAAATAATTCAATAGCTCCGGGCTCCCTCACTGCATTCCAAGGCAGGAAAAATTACGATAGAAATAAAGCTTGGAAATGAAGGATGCGCTCGCGGAAACAATGAGATCATCCCGGCTCCAAGTTGTTCAAGAATAGTGGCGTTGAGTTTCTCGACCCTTTGACTTAGGATTAGTCAGTTCCATATTGCCGAGACGAAGGACAGCACTTCTGTACGTGATCGTAGTATGTCACGTCGTCTCGTCCCCGTGCTTGAACTCAAGTATTAGAATGAGTCTTATTAGGTTTTCCCTGGGGGAAGGCTCCCCCCAACCCCCGGTGAATATGTACCCGGGCCCTGTACACACCGCCCGTCACACCCTGGGAATTGGTTTCGCCCGAAGCATCGGACCAATGATCACCCATGACTTCTGTGGCACACTAGTGTCGTATTATTCATTCCACAGGACCTTGGTTGAAGGTTACGAAGTAAAGGGTCCTTGGATTATGAGCCTTTGATGGATCTTGGACCAACGTATGGAGCGAAGAAGCTCGCCATCATCAGGGTACGCAAAGTTCACGATTGGCTTTGACCTGGAGAATCCAGATGTAACCGTAACCGTGGGGCATGCTATTCGGCTGTATGGAGATGATGGTAAACTGGCTCCAGCTTTGCTTGCGTTCTTCACCGGCGCTCGCCAGATGTATCACTCATCCCGCTCCCCACGGAGC
>NC_083338.1:137747721-137748315 GCF_019175385.1 Lycium barbarum | reverse complement strand
GGCGATGATAGGTGGATCTGGTAATTGGTCTGTTCCGATTCTGATAGGTGGAAAGAAATTGAGAAAACATCCCTAGAAACAGACTTCTGCTACTTAGACTTATTAATGTTGTTATAGAAGTAAACGAGAATGGAAAAAGTGACAAAAAGAGGGGAAGTTGCCCCTCCTAGGGGGTCGTTGACCATTAATCATTAATCCGGTCTTTCGGAATCGAATGTTGGAGGAAGGTACGTAGTCGCTATAGCTTTGCTATTGGACGAGGCGCCCAGATGGAAAAATTACGATAGAAATAAAGCTTGGAAATGAAGGATGCGCTCGCGGAAACAATGAGATCATCAACATAAACTATAAGATAGACTTGAATGCCCCTTGCTTGTTAGAGAACCTTGGAGAAGACTATGTAGTTGATCCCTTCTTGTGATCGATTCAAAAGCTAGCCTGAGACCTAAAAAAGCAAGGTCGAAATCCATCCCTCTTTTTCCTGTATTTGACACTTGTACGTAATAGAATCGAAATCAAGGCAAATTCGGCTAGACACTTCTATAGTGGGATCTCTTGAACCTATGAAACTCGTGAAAGTGGGTGAACCCCTTG
>NC_083338.1:137747372-137747520 GCF_019175385.1 Lycium barbarum | reverse complement strand
TACGTGGCTGACCTGCCAAGGCAATATGGCATATTTGACCCAGTCCTACGACTGAAAATTGGAGTTGTGAACTAACCTCTTCCTTTTACAGCCAGACAACTGGCAGATAAGCTGGGATGCCTATGAGATAGTGGTCGGCCTTTCGAAT
>NC_083338.1:137745973-137747227 GCF_019175385.1 Lycium barbarum | reverse complement strand
ATTCTAAGAAAAGATATTAATAGATATCGGTAGTTGTCCGGTCGTACCCAAACAATAATATTCCAGAGGGAAATGCACCTAAGATCAAATATTTCGATTTAGTGGGGAGAGAGTGCTAGTCTAACTGCCGGTACGGGTATGCTACTAGATAGAGGATCTTCCAGTCCTAGAATAAGAAAGTAGCTTGTCTGCCGTACTGGCTGCTTCATTGAATGTGTCGATCTGCAGAATGAATCTATTTTATTCTAATTCGATCTAAGAAGAAAAAAATCACGCTCTGTAGGATTTGAACCTACGACATCGGGTTTTGGGGCTTTGAGGGACGTCTTCTCTTTCCCTTATCAAGCAAGTCACACCTAATCGCCCTTGATGCCATCTTGATAACTGGACTGAATGTCTCATCATAGTCCATCTTTCTCTTTTTGCTTCTTCTCTAGGGGACTTTGGCATAGCTTTCTTAGTTACCACTCCTTCAACATACTACACTTCGACGGATTTCCACTCGACTCATAAGCTATGGCATGCAGGTAGAACCATACCTAGACCTAACGACCTAGATATTTCATAAAGAGCTATTTCTATTGAGTTACCAAGAACTTGAATCATCACATGGCTGCTAAAGCAAGCTAAGCTTCACACGGCCCTGAGGAAGCCAAAAGCAAATATTCAAACAGTCTTTCTTGCTATCGAAATCTAAAAAAATATATATATGGAAATAAATTGCGTCCAATAGGATTTGAACCTATACCAAAGGTTTAGAAGACCTCTGTCCTATCCATTAGACAATGGACGCTTTTCATTCTGTTTTTTTTTTTCGTATTTTCACTTTTTGTTTGAAAAAAAAACATAAAGAATCGGTGCTATCATCGTATTATAATGAGGAGTCCGACGTCAGAGCAGACGGGACTACCAATCCCAGAGTGAATTAACCTTGTCTGCACTACCACCTTAGTTTACTAGACCTTGGGGAATTGGCTAGTTACCTTCACTCCGCGTGGCAGCCTATTTCATATTTGATATTGATTAGCTCACAATACGTAATGGAACTCTCTTCGCTTTTCTGATTGATATATAAAATAATTGAATTAGGAAATCCTCTATTTACTGAATAATAATTTTTTTGTTTACAAAAGAATAAAGATCATTTCTATTCCAAGGTGGGGAGTTTGATTTTCCCCATCGACCTATTTGCAGTAGAAATTTGATATCTTTTTTTACGCCTCAGCAAATCGTTTTTTTTCCACAAGGAATCGT
>NC_083338.1:137745215-137745608 GCF_019175385.1 Lycium barbarum | reverse complement strand
CCATTCAACGGGATTCGAAATGCCAAGGCTCGAAGACCTCTGGGACATGGAACAGTACTTTAAGGTAAGGCTGTTCGTGCCCCTTTTGACGACAAGAGCGTTATCACGAGCCTTTACTTGATGAAAGGCGCCCTGTAAGATGCGCTATATCGACCCGCATTCTTCCTAGCAACCGAGTCGATGTCAAAGAACCCGAGCGAGGGCCTTCTCTGTGCATTCATGTGCAGCTAGGGGAGTTGCGGGACTCATTCCATTTCCAAAGCTATAAGTCCTAGACTAGAAAGCATTCATTGCTTTGAGGGATTGCTTGTGATAAGCAAAGAAGGAAGCAATGAGTTGGGCGCGTATGGGTTCCCGGCCTTGATTTCTTTTTACCTTTTTATTCCAAAAAAT
>NC_083338.1:137744561-137744664 GCF_019175385.1 Lycium barbarum | reverse complement strand
CGCATAGGCTCGTGCACAGATTTACGTTCAATAATCCCAAGGGCTTTCACTTCCACACGTCTTCGCTCGTGATCGCTTAGAGCCCCCCTTCCATCAATAGGTA
>NC_083338.1:137743738-137743868 GCF_019175385.1 Lycium barbarum | reverse complement strand
GCGTCAAGTGGTTGATATTATCCCTCCAGGACCAGAACAGCCGCAAGTATGAGGGGACATTCCCCATCATAGAGAAAGTAGGACAAGTTGCCTAAAAACTTCAGCTTCTTTCCAAGCGAAAGATCCACCC
>NC_083338.1:137743019-137743126 GCF_019175385.1 Lycium barbarum | reverse complement strand
TCTAGGGCGTGATTAGGGTAGTATCATTTTTGCCTAGAAGCAGCCACCCTTGAAAGAGTGCGTAATAGCTCACTGATCGAGCGCTCTTGCGCCGAAGATGAACGGGG
>NC_083338.1:137742209-137742806 GCF_019175385.1 Lycium barbarum | reverse complement strand
ACGAGTCCCTATGCCGTGGACATCCTTTCTACCTAAACTAGGTTAGGATTTACCTCTCCTTCATTCAGAACCTATTCCCGCTTCGGCGGAAATAAGGGACCCTCCGCGTCCATTTTTGGGTGCATTGGCCATCATCTCGATTCAGAATTTTTTTGTTGTAGGCAGCAGCGCTAATACGTAATCTCCTTTGGGCTAACCTATGGTGTACCGGTTGTTATGCCAATAGCAGCGCCGGGCAGCTAAGTTGGTATGGAAGAACTGCTGCGCCGCGGGAAATCCTTCTCTATACAAGTTCTCGGAGAGCAGAGCGTACCGCCCTGCCATAGTCACGAGTCTGTTTATAGTCGCGACTGTTGTCATAGTCAACAAGGTTGAAAGAGGGCCCGGCAATCATACCACGGCGGTCAAAAAAGCGTGTTCCCTTCAGATAAGACGCACCGTAGGCCATCCTCGGCCTTCTTCGTTTTCGATGAAAAAAAAATCTCGATCTCTCACAAAAAAATTGTGAGATAAAGAGCAGATAAATATAACTTGTTCCTCTTGTTGCTAATGTTACTATATCTTTTTTATTTCATTTCTAAAAAAAATCTAATTTTG